>NC_141876.1:124258409-124561439 GCF_056163025.1 Triticum urartu | reverse complement strand
CTCGATTACGTGAAAATATCTGAGTTTATTAATATTAATCTACTTTTTCTTAAATATTTTTTATGAAATTTTGAAGCGCTCTATTTTTAAAAGGTTGAACTTCTTGTTATTTTATTTTTGAACTTCTTGTTTCCATTCTTTAATAATGAGGGAAATCTAAATTTTCTATAGTCATCGAACTTCTCCATTTTTTTAATATGGACTTCCTGGTTTTTTTCTTAATATTTTTTACGAAATTTTGAAGCGCTCTATTTTTAAAAAGCTGAATTTCTTGTTATTTTATTTTTGAACTTCTTGTTTCCATTCTTTAATAAAGAGGAAAATCTGAGTTTTCTATAATCATCGAACTTCTCCATCTTTTTAATATGGACTTCCTAGTTTTATTTCTTAATCTTTTTTTGAATTTGAACGTCATGGTTGATTCTTCAATACTAAGGGATATTTGAGTATTTTAGTAACGGTAAAATCTTAGTTTCTAAATAAACATCGAACCACTTCATTATTTTCGTTTGAACTTCTAATTATTTTAGAAATGGGGAAAATCTAGTTTTAAACTTTTTTTAGTTGTCCCTATTTTTAATATGAACTTCTTCATTTTATACTTTGGAAACGAGAAAAATCTGAGTTTTTCATAATCTTTGGACTTATCTTTTATTTTAATTTGAACTTCTTAGTCTTATTCGTAGAAACAAATATGTTTTTAAATAAGCATCAAACATTTTAAAAAAAATAAACTTTATACTCTTATTTTTCCAAGAAACGGAAAGAATTTTAGTTTTTCTATATCCATCGAACTTCTCCTTTTTTAATTTGAACTTCTTTATTTTATTTTTCAGTAACAAGGAAAATATGAGTTTTGTCATAAATATGAAACTTCTATATTTTTGTAACTTGGACTTCCTTATTTATTTATTTCAGTAAAGACAATATCCTAGTTTTGTGATAATATTGAATTGTCCAATATTTTAATTTCCCTTCTAGAGTTTTTTATTTTAGAAACAATGAAAGTTCCTTTTTATGATTTTTGAACTTCTCTATTTTTAATATTTGAACTTCTCTTTTTTTATTTTTACTAACGGTGAAATATCCGCTTTTAAGTGCTCTTTTTTAACTGGTCTGTTATTTTTGTTTGAACTTCCTATAATCTTCTTTCAAGTGGATTTGGATTTTCCGACTTCTATACATCGAACAACTGCATTATTATTTTTTTGAACTTCTTGTTTCCATTCTTTAATGACAAGGAAATCCGCATTTTGTATAATCATCGAACTGCTCCCCTTTTTAATTTGGACTTCTTGCTTCATTTATTTTAATAATGAAAAAGGTCCAAGTTGCTTTATTAAACATCGAGCCACTCCGTTTTTAAATTTTAACGTCTACCTTTTTAACCTTTTTAGGTATATTTTTTCACCTTTTTCCTTTTTAGGTACATTTTTCATTGACGGGTTTGATTTTTTTCTAACCTCCCGGATTCATATTATTATATGCATGAACTTTTGTGGAGGACAATACTTGAACAATATTTTTAATTATCATTATGTTGCGTCTGAAGCTTTGCATTTTTGCTCCTCGGGGACCGACCATATAAGCATCAGGAATTAGAGAACATGTACTTTTCAATACAGCCTTTTCAGAAAGGCACCTTTTTTCTTTACGTGAACTTCAACTTTTTTTATATACGAACTTCATTGTGAATTTACATTTATTTCTACACACAAATTTCATACACGAACTTTTTTATTCTTTTACATGTTCCAAACTTTTCCATTTCTAATATTTGAACTTCTTTCTCTTATATACGCAAAAAGAAAATATAACCACCCACTTTTTGCATGAACATACACACAGAACGCACGTGCACGGTCACACAGTTGTCGAAAGTATAACATCAAGTAGGTAGATGGCATCAACTCATACACAGTTTGTCCCCTGCACCTCGTGTGTGACCTTCTCCCCTGCCACACGATGACCTTCTTCCTTGCTCTGTTCACATGGGTAGGGAATAGTAGAGCGGCACAGAGGTTCCTGGAGACAAAAACTTTTGAGCATAACTGAGAGAGAAAAACACCATATAGTATGGGACTGCTCCTACTTAACTAAATATAGAAGGCTCCAGCCACAACATGGTTGAAATACCATAAATATATATGATTTTAAAATAATGCATACATGTTGCTCTATGAATTAGTTCATGTGTGCACGGGAATTATTTTAAAAGAAGAGAATGTGCCATTGTGCTAATCTAGAATCAAAATTATGTGTGAAAAAAATAATAGGTGCAAGTACCAAGGAAAGATGATTTTTGCACTTGCTTAAGTGAACTTGACTACCAAACAGAGAAATGTCAATCTACATCAAGACTATGGAAACACATCAATAACAACAAACCTAACAAGTACAACCTTGCAAAGAAATTATATCCACAACACCACAAAGCCTCCAAGATATTGCAAAAGTGAAACATAACAAGGAAGTGAATGATTACCCGCCGTAGGGATCTGGCTTGATCCAGGCCAAGGTGGAAGAACGCATGGTAAGTGAATGGTATTGGTTTTGAAGCGAAAAGCTCCCAATCACCTTGCCTTGGTAAATGTCCATGGCGACGATGTGCTTCTACTTGCCGACAGTGACATACATCAGGCGTTGAGTGTGTTGATGACGTCGATCTGCTATCCATGGCTCGATGTACAACACACACACACATCGAGCCTATCCATCCGCTGTTTTTTCCACAAATGATGCTACATCTAATCTCAACTGATTATGCGGTGCCGCCATATCAATCAGAAAGTAAGATATTTTCAGGATGTGTGCACACTGCACACGCACATCTTGCCATGATAGTGGAAGATGAGTTGCACTAGCATTAATCAAGTTGGCCTGCTGAAAATCAACACAGTGGACTGCAGCCATACTAATTACTCTAGAAAATGGTCAAGAACAGTGGACCATGTGCAACCATACTAATTTCTTTTTTGTGGCATAAACACAAGCAGTATATGCATACTTTTTAAGACAACGACATGCATCACTGTAGAATGACAGAAGAGATTCTGAACCGAATCAATATGTGTCTAATAAGAGATACTCAAAGAAAGCAGTGGCATACTACATTTGCATTAGTGTGTCTAATAGGAAGTTAACCGAAGTTCAAATATTTCATTGGACAAGGTTCATCTACTTTCGGGCATCACGTCAAAGAGTTAGCAAAAGAATGGAGAAGGGAAAGATGCCTTTAACATTTTTTACTTGAGCATGTCCAAAATTTAAATTACTAGAGCATATGAACGAACATGTAGGCATTCAACTGTAAAATAACCATCTATTTCTACTGGAAAATACAACCAATGAAAAACAAAATTGAGTAATTACTCCCAAAAGCACCTGAAATCATGAAAAATTAAGAGGATAACTGGACCGGTTCCATTTATATACATGATTCCTATAACACACAGAGGTGGATTCATGGGTAGAAAGCCAGGAACATCACATATACAGAATGGTATATGAACAGATATTTGACTATTTATAAACAAGTCCATTCAGTTTTTTTGAATGAAATACAACACTATCAGATATTTTCTATGCACATGCCCAGCTTAGAAGAAGTCATTTTCTATTTTGACTATCTATCCACAAATTTCTGCTGCGAGGTAAGCCAGAAGAAGACATTTTCTATGCACAGGCCCAGCTCAAAGCATCACAAAACCCCTAAATCAAGCTCGACGATCTGATTGTTTGGTCAAGCTTGTGGATCTGAGTGTGACTGGTCAATGAAAAAAGAAACTACCTTCTTCTCGCCAAGGAAGTTCATGATCTCGATGCCAGATAGCAAGAAATTTCACCAAAAAATGGAGGATTTCCTAATAAATAGTTGGCCTTGTCGCTCTTGTGAGGAGTTGCCGCTACGAAGAACCTGCATCAGGAAGTTCAAGGTGGTCGTCGCCAGAAGAACAACCGATGTGTGTTGGTCGCCGGAGTGGGCAGACGATGGTGACGTGGAGCTTCACCGGAAGGAGGGACAGAAGGAGGGGTGGCGTGCATCACAAGATGGCAGGACCGCAGGAGGCGCCTGAGCGCGTCGCTGGTGGTGGCACGCATCAACAGGCAGAGCCGGAGTAGGAGAGTCGGAGGGGACTGTAGGCGGCAGTTCACCGGGGCGCGTGGCCTGGAGGTGGGCGGCGCACTGGGGGAGGCGGCGGGCGGCGGATATGCATGGTGGCAGGGCGGAGTCGGCGGCGTTTCGGCATGGGGATGCGCCGCAAAGGAGGTGGCGACGCGCGGCGGCGCGGCGGAGGAGGTATGGTTGGGGGGTTGCACGGCGGCGCAGCGGCACAGGGGAGGAGGCGGGGTTGGGGCAGGGGTGCGCGGCGGCGCAGCAGAGGAGGCGGGATTGGGGGCGGGGAGCAGCGGCGCATCGTGGGAGAGTGCAGGTTATAGATGATGCAGGGTCTTTTTTCGCGTTTTTTTTCTCTGAAGTTCGGGAGGTCTTCGTCGGCTTCTATATATAGAGCCGGCTGTGATCCAAATAACTATTCTAATTTCAGAATTAGAATAGTGTTGTTAGAATAGTGCTGTAAACACTATTCTAATACTGGGATTAGAATAGTTATTTGGCGCGGACGTCCTCCCGAACTCGATCAAACAAAAAAGCAGACCTTCTGTCCCCCACCTCGCGGACATCCTGCACCTCGATCACCAGCCCCTAACCCACCCACCGGCGATCCCCAACCCCAAACAACCACGGGTGACCCCCGTCCCCACCCGCCGTCGAGGACCACCCAGCCGCTGCTGACGCGCCTCCGCCTCTCGCGGCCTCTCTACCGTGATCGGGCTACCTACCCTGCTCCCACGGCGGCGCCCAACCCAACGATGCGGGCTCTAGGATCCACTGCCACTGGTGCCGTCGCCGTCGGCCCCAACCTCGCCTCCGCCACGACCATGCCGGCCACAACCACCACGCCGGCCTCCCTCCCCCTGGATCCACCATGGCGGCGGCCTCCCTGCCCCTGGATCCACCACGACGGTGCCTCCCTCCCCCTGGATCCACAGTGGCGGCGGACTCCTTCGGATCGATGGCGGCGGCGGCGGCGGACAACCTCCCCCTGGATCCACCGCGGCGACGCCCTCCCTCCCGATCTCTGCTGGAAAACCACCAACCGTCAACCTCCCCCAACCACCTTTGCACAAGAAGTTCGTCGCCTCCCTCGCAGGCAGTCAGTGCAGGCATCCATCTCTCGTCACTGTTTTGCTTCGCTGCTGCCGTCGGTTGATTTGTATCAATCAAGGTCATCCAGCACAACACTTGCGTTTCAAGGCCGGCTACATGATGAATCCACGTTGGGCATGCAGTGATGTATCCAGCGTGAAGTTGTAGCAGGTTGGCGTTGTTTCCTCTCTGGGAAGACATAGCACTGTTCGTGTGCGTTGTACGTGCATATGAGCACATCTAGCTCTGTTTTTATGAGTGTGCATTGTGTTAGTTGATGTGTTTCGTTGATTTAGTCAACTTTGTTTGTAAAATTTCTTTTTTCATAACTTGGTATGCATCAGTTTCAGAGATATGTGTACAATTGTACAACAATTTCCGCCTGCAGAGGATAATGCTTGGCATGAGAAACGCAATTGTTGTTGATCCAGCAAGATATGTGTGCGTGTGTGATTATGCATCGTTGTTTCTTTAGTTCACATGGGGATCACATGAGAAGTCCAACTATTAAAAAGAACAGCGTTCGGATATAGTAAAATTAGTGTAAACAGTACGAAACGATGCTGGAGAGTGTAAGAACTAAAATCCTGCCACCCGAATGGAGGGAGTAGGATTTTAGTTCAATTGCCTGATGGAAGATGTTTTACATTTTTCTACCACCGGAATTGAGATTTCAGTTGGACAAGATGCACGGGAATTCCCTATTGCCTAGAAGAAGAGTTAGTTTTCTTTGCTTTTTCTTTTTTGCGGGAAAAATTAGAGTTAGTTTTCAGTTTCAGAGCACGAACAAACAGTGGGTGCACTACACCACGCGCATGCACACACGCGCAACTTTTGGAGTCCGTCTGAAGTAAACCAGAGCAGCACTTCTGTCGCTGCGATGTCAAGCACTGAAGTTGTGTAAATCTTTGATACCATCACCGAAAACTGAAATGATGATAACTCTTGTTGTTGGCTGAACTGATGGCCCTGTTGTTGGCTGAACATGCACTAGTACTATTCAGTGCAAAGGAATTGTCACTCGTAGTTTTTGAAATACTAGCAGCATACACACGTAGTACATCCTAGGCTCCCTGTTTCTTTTATGTGAAGCACTCAAGCTCTGTTTTATTTGTTACTAGTACTATTCAGTATTCAATATTTCAATGTGAAGGACTTGTCACTGCAAGTATTTGATATACGTGCTAGTCTGGCTGCTTTGCTAGTCTAGAAACTCGTTAGGAAAGTGAACGTAGTCCTGTTGTGTGGAGAGGGCCAAGACTTGGGCGTCGTTCACGGCCTGGTCTCGCTTCGCTTCACACATAATCTCTGCGCATCAGATACTACTCTCAACATACACGTACAGCTCATGGAAACAAATGAGAAGTCCAACTATTAAAAAGAACAGAGTTCAGATATAGTAAAATGAGTAAAATTAGTGTAAACTAAAAAAAATAGAAAAATGCGGTGAATCAAAAATAAAGTTTAAGTCCATGGTCAAAAGCTTTGTTGTATTGTAGAAAAAAACCCAAGAGAGATAAAAAACTAGGGAGTGTTTCTAGTTTAGAGAAGTAGAGGAAAATAAAAGGGGTGCTAATTGTTTTTTAAGTTACAAAAACAAAATCGCAAAAGTTACAAAAAAAGTTCATTTAAAAAAAACACGATGTGTGTAACAAAAACATATGTTCTCATTTCTAAAAAATCCCAGGAAGGTCAAAGTAAGAGCACTTCAAATTTTTAATAAAAAATGTATTTTTACCCCATTTCTAAAAAAACAAGTAGTTTAACTTAAAAAAAAATTATCATTTCAAAAATTATGAAAAAATGGATCTGCCCATTTTTAGAAATAATCTAGAGCTCCAAATTTAAAAGACGAAGAAGTCGAATCTTTATTACAAACTCAAGAAAGGTCAAACTAAAAAAACAAAGCATCTCAACACAAATTTATTGAAAAGGGATTTTCTACGTTAAAAAACCCTAGAAGTTCAAATCTAAAAAACAAGCAAATCGATGTTTATTAAAAAGGTAGGTTTTTTTAGTAATAAAACAAATAAAATCAAGAAGTCCAAATAAAAAATGAGCAATTCGATGTTTAAACAAAACTTGGATTTTCCCTCATTATTAAAAAATGAAAACAAGAAGTTCAAGAATAAAATAACAAGACGTTCAATTTTTAAAATACATCAGTTTAAAATTCATAAAAATGATTTTCATTGTTTCTAAATAAAAATAGTCTAGAAGTTCAAATTTAAATAATGGATCAGTTGAATATTTATTAGAAATCTAGGATTTTTTTGGTTACTAAAAGAAATAAACCAATAGGTACAAAATAAAAAAGATAGCAGTTCGATATTTATAAAAAACTCAAAATTTCCTTGTTACCAAAGAAATAAAATGAAAAAGTTCAAATTAAAAAAGGAAGTAATACGATGCATACGGAAAACCCAAAAATCTTTCTTTTTCTAGAAAAAATTAAAGGTATGAAGTTCAATTTTTTTTAAAATGTTTGATGCTTATTGAAAAACCATATTTTTCTTTAAGAATAAAAGTAAGAAGTTTAAATTAAAAAAATAGGGAAGTCCAAGGTTTATAAAAAAAACTCAGATTTTTCTCGTTAGTAAAGAATAAAATAAAGAAGTTCAAATTGAAATAAAAAGTACACCTAAAAAAAGTTCAAACGAATTTTCCATGCTTTAAAAAACTAGAAGTTCAAACTAAAATAATGAAGTGGATCGATATTTATTCCAAAATCTAGGGTTTTACCCTTTTTAAAAATACAGATATCTGTCATTATTAAATTGAAAAATAGTCAAAATTGATGTTCATCTCAAAAATTAGAAACAATTCTTTACTCAAAAATAAAAATGTGAAGTTCAAATTAAAATAACACAAAAGTTCAAAGTATACTAAGACCTAGGATTTACAAGTTCAAAAAAACGTCATTTTGGACCTTTTTAAAAACAACTCATAAACGTTAATGAATTTTGGAAAAACTCTCCACATGCCAAAATCTCTCCTATTCAAACTGCCTGAACCAGGATATCAAATGATCTATTCCGTTAAATGGTTTGTATAAATAGGAGCTTTTCCGTTACTAATGAATAATATCAAGAAGCCCCTACTCATCCACGAATCTGGCCAACTGCACGCCGCTGACATGGATCTGCCTTTGCTTTAATCTTCCCTAATCCTTGTTTGATTTGAGATTTTAAACCAAACTAGAGAAGCAAAAGTCATAGTTTGAAACTGAATTGTCCCATGAGCCATGAAGTCTTAAGATTGTTAGTTGACCTCCAACATGGACCGTGCACCCTTCCCCTTAAGCATGTGTATTCCTTATTTAAGAAGCACAAATTGGAGCTCATTTGCGAACTGATCATCAAAATTACAACCTAGTTTCTCATCAAACAATCAATGTCTGGGCAGGTTAGTCGGGATTACATACTAATGCAAAAGAAAATACTGTTTTAATTGCTGCCACGGGAAATCATTGTGCAAGTAATTGTCACAAGACATTTGAAGAGCATAGCTTTATCTATTTGTATGATATTACTTAGATGTGGGCCTGGAGATAGATAGCCTCGGGCACGAACTTGGAGAATGCCTTAACTTAAATAAACAAGATTTAGTGAGTTGGACGATCTTACTTTTCATCTGGATTTTAATCAGCGGTGTCGATGCTGCCAGTGTGCCGATGCGGCCCCTGCACCGTCCAATAGCGACCATCACGCAGTCCAACCTCGCCTGCGCGTGCAGTGTCTCGTCATCCACTCGCTCGCATAGATCCTTTGCGGGACGCCGACTACATGCTACTCGGCACTTCCCGCAGCTCCTCTCACTACTAACTATAGTCTGGAATGCATCTGCATGAGCTCCATGACGGGCTATATATGGAGGCTACGAAACAACTAGATTTTGACTTATTTTAATTTGTGCATTTCTACTGCTGCCGATAGAGAGGAGAACAACGATGGTATTTTTATCTGAACTTTCATCTACATGTGTTGAGATTATGTCTTCAGGCCATGGCTATTAATTCTCCCTGAACTTTTTTGTGCACCTGGTCATTTTCAGGCTACAACTATTTTCTCTCTGAACTCTTCTAGGGGCTAAAAAAGGTGGTGTGATGTAGCAGTGGCGAAGCAGCCATCAGTGAGGAGCAATGGCACTGTTGGATGAACTTCATGTGTCAATGCCTCAGCGAAAATGGTTTTGTGTAGTTTTGTATTTTAGTGCAAGCACTCTCAACTCCTTGAAACCGCCCACGCCCAGCTGATGTGTTTAAGTGTCTTGCCAGTTCGCTTTGGCCTACAGAAGCTACTGCTATTTGTGTCTACATCAGAACTTAGGTGTCTGGAGAAAAAATGCTAGTTGCATCACATTTGTTTGTGTTTATCCTCTGAAAAACTGGCCATTGTTGCAGGCCGGCTTCGCCAGATGCGTCTGTTCAGCTGCAAAAAAGAGCATTATATACTGTTGTCAAGTTCGCTCACTTGTTGGAATGAAAAAATGACTGAAGGTCAAAAGAAATTGTCCGAGAAGGTAAAAAGTATGTTTATATTTTCTGGAACACCGACACTCTCTTGACATCATTGGTTATCGATTAAGTGTTGTCCATCATTTTCATCAATGCCTTAATTGTTGAAAAGAATGCTGCTGCTTGCTTCCAGTGCTATGTGTGTGTTAGAACATCTCTCTGTCTCACCTATCTTAGCTGTTCTCTGATACGTCTCCGTCGTATCTACTTTTCCAAACACTTTTGCCCTTATTTTGGACTCTAACTTGCATGATTTGAATGGAACTAACCCGGACTGACACTGTTTTCAGCAGAATTACCATGGTGTTATTTATGTGCATAAACAAACGTTCTCGGAATGACCTGAAACTTCACGGAGCAACTTTTTGGAAAATATAAAAAATACCTGCAAAAGATGAAGGCCAGGGGGCCCACCACGTGTCCACGAGGGTGGCGGGCGCGCCTGCCCCCCTAGGGCGCGCCCCCTACCTCATGGGCCCCCTGTTGCCTCCCCGACTCCAACTCCAACTCCATATATTGTGTTTCGGGGAGAAAAAAACCAGAGAGAAGAATTCATCGTGTTTTATGATACGGAGCCGCCGCCAAGCCCTAAAACCTCTCGGGAGGGCTGATCTGGAGTCTGTTCGGGGCTCTGGAGAGGGGAATCCGTCGCCATCGTCATCATCAACCATCCTCCATCACCAATTTCATGATGCTCGCCGCCGTGCGTGAGTAATTCCGTCGTAGGGTTGCTGGACGGTGATGGGTTGGATGAGATCTATCATGTAATCGAGTTAGTTATGTTAGGGTTTGATCCCTAGTATCCACTATGTTCTGAGATTGATGTTGCTATGACTTTGCTATGCTTAATGCTCGTCACTAGGGCTCGAGTGCCATGATTTTAGATCTGAACCTATTATGTTTTCATCAATATATGAGTGTTCTTGATCCTATCTTGCAAGTCTATAGTCACCTATTATGTGTTATGATCCGTTAACCCCGAAGTGACAATAATCGGGATACTTACCGGTGATGACCGTAGTTTGAGGAGTTCATGTATTCACTATGTGTTAATGCTTTGTTCTGATTCTCTATTAAAAGGAGGCCTTAATATCCCTTAGTTTCCATTAGGACCCCACTGCCACGGGAGGGTAGGACAAAAGATGTCATGCAAGTTCTTTTCCATAAGCACGTATGACTATATTCGGAATACATGCCTACATTACATTGATGAACTGGAGCTAGTTCTGTGTCACCCTAGGTTATGACTGTTACATGATGAACCGCATCCGGCATAATTCTCCATCACCGATCCATTTCCTACGAGCTTTCCATATATTGTTCTTCGCTTATTTACTTTCTCGTTGCTATTGCTATCATCACTACAAAATACCAAAAACATTACTTTTACTACTGTTACCTTTTGCTACCGTTACCATTACTATCATATTACTTTGCTACTAAACACTTTTCTGCAGATATTAAGTTTCCAGGTGTGGTTGAATTGACAACTCAGCTGCTAATACTTGAGAATATTCTTTGGCTCCCCTTGTGTCGAATCAATAAATTTGGGTTGAATACTCTACCCTCGAAAACTGTTGCGATCCCCTATATTATCATTCTCCTACTCTCTAAGGTACTATCTTAAGCTTGTACAACTTGTTAGAACAAATGAAAACGTACTAATCCGAAGTTCAGGGATGATAAAAAAGAAGACATGGGATCTAGGATCTTGTGATTTTCCATGAGGTGTTGCAGCAAAAACTCTAAGGTGTTGCAGCAAAAACTCTGCTTTGATTTGGAAGTTGTGAAGTATCAGACTAGAACATTTTTATCTCAATCATGCATATAGTAAGTTGCAATGCTTCTCTGAACATTTCTTTGCTATGTGCAGACTCGGACGACCTCCGCGCACCATCCTTCTCCTGTTGCGACCACCCCTTCTGCCACGTCTCCAACGACCGCTGCTGGTGCTGCCTCCCGACCATATGAAATGGGGTTGCTATAGTTTGCATTGTGCTACACCAGCAGGATGGCTCCTTAAGATCGTGCCACTCATACTTCTTCCATCGACCATGGTCGCCATCACCGCCAGTAAAGATGTACTCCATGATCAATGTGTTTGCTGGGCGCGCTTGATGCATACGAGCGCCTCACACTGCGCTCCAGGGAAGGAGCTGGGGGCAGGAACTGGCTGCACACTCGCTGCTTTTGGCATGGTCCAGTGGTGGTTCGCCAGGCGGCAGCTCATGTTTATGTGAGCTAGAAGTAAGAGTGTGAAGCGTTACATAGGTTGCTTTGCTCATGGGTTTGAGTGAGCGAAATGTACATGCATGGGAAATGCGAATGTGCCTTATTGGTGAGTATGTTGGTTGTGTCACCGTGTCATCTAGGATAACTAGTAACACTACACTGATTTTGGAAAACGTAAATTAAAATGTTAACGTCCAGTTATGACATATTAAAAATATATATTATGTTGGTCTTTTTATAGAGAAATTTATATTCTATTGGTTAGATTGCCATCCGTGAAAAGCCCCTAGGTACCATTTCCTTTGTCACCAGTCAGCTACACTTCCAAAACCTACCTTCTAGCTAGTTATGTTTGTTTTAGAGTCCTAATTCTTCCAGTTAAAATATGAGAAAACTGATTTTACCCGTTTCTAAAAAAACTAGAAGTTCCATTTAAATAGCGGAGAGGTTCAACGTTTATTACAATATCAAGAGTCCAAATTACAAAAATAGAGCAGTTCAATATCTATAAAAACTCAAATTTTATTTATTAGTAAAGAAATAAAATCAAGAAGTTCTAATTAAAATAACAAAGTGGTTAAATGTATACGGAAAACTCAAATTGTTTCCTTTCGAAGTTCAATTTAAAAGAAATGTTTGATGCTTATTTAAACCCTTATTTTTTCCTGACGAATAAAACTAGGAAGTTAAATTTAAATAACAGAGAAGTTCAAAATATATTTAAAAACTCAGATTTGTTGCAAAAAGTTCACGTGCACCTCCGTGCACGGTTCAGAATTTATATTGCGGGACATCCGACCTCCAATTGCATGTTTTAAAAATGGCAAAAAAATCACGTCCGACCTTCAATTGCGTGTAATTCGACGTACACAAAAATGCGACAGAAGTTCATAGTAAAAACAATAAGAAGTTCAAGTACTGCAAGGAATGCATTTCAGGTGAGAATAAAAGTATAGAAAAATAAAAGTTTAAAAGGTTTGTTGAAAGAAGTTCAAGTGCTCTTTCCGGGGAAGTTCAAAAATTCTTGCGAGAGAGGTTCACCTTGTATTTCCATGTTCGATTTTTCTGTATAAAATTCAAATACAATTCTTTACTAAAAATATAAAAAGGTGAAGTTCAAATTGAAATAACATAGAAGTTCAGAGTTTATTAAAACGTAGGATTTACCTGTTAAAAAATAAAAAACACAACGCCATTTTTTGCACTTTAAAAAACAACTCATAAACGAAAATAATGGTTGCTAGAAGTTCAAGTGCTCGGCGAGGAAAATTTCAAAAAAATCTTGTGAGAGAGGTTCACCGTGTTTTTAGATGTCCAAAATACATAAAAAAATATTGTTTTTTGTGTTTTAAAATAATTCTCTCAAACCAGAGAGAAGTTCAAAGTGATAACAACCGGAAGTTCACGTACTACATTGTGTGTATTTCATATAAGAAAAATACAATAAAGTGAAACTAAGTGAAGTTCAAATAGACATGCCCCAGAAGTTCAACTACTTCACGCAGTGCAAAAACAGTACGTCAAAAAACAGCACATAAAAGCAAAGTGAAGTTCAAACAGACATGCCCGAGAAGTTCAACTACTTCACACAGTGCATTTCCATTCGTGATGAACGTAGGAATCATGATCTCGTCATTTTCAAATTTATTTCAAAACGGCAGGAATATCATTTGTGTAAGTTCAAGTCCTCAGTCGGAGAAAATCAAAAAAATTATTGTGAGAGAGGTTTGTACAAAAGGAATATCATTTGTGTAACACGGACGAATGGATGAGAAAATTACAAACAAAAATACGTCACAGAAGTTCAACGTGAATATAGTAGGAAGTTCGACTACTATAGTGAATGAATTTGAGATGAAAAACTTTTAAAATCGTCGCGAGTATGAAAAAACGATCAACTCGGGAAATTTGCGTGTTTGCATCAGCTTTCCACCGGTATATTACTTGCTAAATTCCGATGAGTGTTCCGGTGAGTAGAGGGAGAGCTACGGTCAAAAAAGCACGTGAAAAACAGAGTGAAGTTCAAGTAGACATGTCGAGAAGTTTAGGTTCTTCACGCGGTGCATTTTCGAAGAATCTGTTTCGCGATAAAGGCAGAACGAATGATCTCGCCGTTTTCAAAATTACTTCAAAATGACTAGGAATCAGAGAAAACCATCAACATGAAATTTTTTTGCATTTTCCTTATCTTTTTAACGATATATTATTTGCCCCATTCCAGTAAAGTTTGTAGAAATTATGGAGAAAATATGTTTTTAGCCATTTTCAAAAATGACTTAAAACAGTAAGGAATTGGGAGAAATAATATATACCAAAAAGTTTCGCATTTCCTCAAGCTTTCCAATGCCATATCATTTGCTACATTTGGACGTACGGTTAAAACATTAGCTCGAAAATATGAACTCGGTGCAACTTGGACCATTTTGTAAATCACTTTTAAACCGTATAAAATTGGAAAAAACTTTCAACATGAAAAGTAGCGCATTTTCATAAGCTTTCCAACGCCATATCATTTTCCTCAATTGGATTAGCTGTTTAGACATGACATCGAAAATACGAACTCGGCTGTTCGGTTTGCGAAATTTTATGATTTTCCAAATTACTCTTTAACAGTAGGGAATTACAGAAAACTTTCAACATGTGGAAGGAGCGGTTTTCCAGCAGCTTTCCAACACCATATTATTTGCCTCATTCTGATAGACGGTTTTAAAATGCGATCGAAAATACGATTCATGTTTTTTGTACGATGAAAACGGTTTTCAAAACTGCTCTTAAACCGCTTACATTTTGCCAAAAATTTAACTTGGATCATGATACTGGTGTCCATAGCTTTCCAACGGTATATCGCAAGCCCCATTTGAGCAATGTTGGCGGATGTTCAACCTAGCACTAGGAGAAGTTCAGGTCGAACAACTCAGGCAGTAAAATTGCAAAAAACACAATTTCATCACGACCCGAGAGCAAAATCCGCCAATGGGCGAGATTCCTATTTAAAACCGGTATTTAGTTGGTAAAAACATTTCTAGATTACACTAACATTGTATAGAACACGACTAACCAGAATAATTCATGGGGGAAGCCATGGTTGCGAAGATAGCCCGAAGGTCGGGTTCGTACAGAGGGAAGTCCAGGCGCGTTACACAGAATAATATTCTGATCACAACCTGAACTTCCTGAGTAACGCGCCTGGACTTCCCTCTGTACAAACCCGACCTTCGGGCTATCTTCGCAACCGTGGCTTCCCCCGTGATTTTTCTGTTTAGTCGTGTTCTATATGATGTTAGTGTAATCTAGGATTTTTTTTAGCAACTAAATACCGGTTTTAAATAGGAATCTCGCTCGTTCGTGGATTTTGCTCTCAACTCGTGATGAAATTGCGTTTTTTTTGCAATTTTACTGCCTGAGTTGTTCGACCTGAACTTCTCCCAGTGCTAGGTTGAACTTCCGCCAACATTGCCCAAATGGAGCTTGCGATATACCGTTGGAAAGCCATGGACATCAGTATCATGACCCAAGTTAAATTTTTGGCAAAATGTAAGCAGTTTAGGAGCAGTTTTGAAAACCGTTTTTTCTTCATACAAAAAACGTGAATCGTATTTTTGATCGCGTTTTTAAACCGTTTAACGGAATGAGGCAAATAATATGGAAAAGTTTTCTCTAATTCCCTATGGATAAAGAGTAATTTGGAAAATCATAGAATTTCACGAACGGAACACCCGAGTTCTTATTTTCGATGCCATTTCTAAACGGCTAATCCAATTGAGGCAAATAATATGGCATAGGAAAGCTTATGAAAATACACTGCTTTTTCATGTTAAAAGTTTTTTCTAATTTTGAATGGTTTAAAAGTAATTTAGAAAATGATACAAGTTGCACCGAGTTCGTATTTTCGAGCTAATTTTTTAACCGTACGTCCAAATGCAGCAAATGATATGGCGTTGGAAAGCTTGAGGAAATGTGAAATGCTTTGGTATATATTGCTACTTCGAATTCCTTACGGTTTTAAGACAATTTTGAAAATGGCTAAAACGTATTTACGCCATAATTTCTACAAACTTTATCGGTATGTGGCAAATAATATACCATTGGAAAGCTAAGGAAAATGTGAAACTTTTTCATGTTGATTGTTTTCTTTGATTCCTATCCATTTTCAAGTAATTTTGAAAACGGAGGGATCATTCGTTCTGCCTTTATCGCGAAACAGATTCTTCAAAAATGCACCGCGTGAAGAACTTGAACTTCTCGGCGCGTGTACCTGAACTTCACTCTGTTTTCACGTGTTTTTTCTTGTAGCTCTCCATCCACTCACCGGAACACTCACCGGAATTGAGCAAGTGATATACCAGCGGAAAGCTGCTGTAAACACGCAACTTTCCCGTGTTGATCGTTTTTTCATACTCGCAACGATTTTAAAAGTTTTTCATCTAAAGTTCATTCACTATAGTAGTTGTACTTCCTGCTGTTTTCATGTTGAACTTCTGTGACGTATTTTCGTTTGTAATTTTCTCATCCATTCGTCAGTGTTACACAAATTATATTCCTTTTGTACTAACCTCTGTCATAGTATTTTTTTTAACTTTCTCCGACCGAGGATTTGACCTTATAACAACAACAAAATTGGACCATGCTTTTTAATTAATTTTTCTCATATTAAACATACACCATTTAGTACATGGAATTTTTTCATTTTTATAATTTGAATTTTTATTTTCTTTTTGAAATCAAATTGCTCCCAAATAATAACTGGACTTCTTTGTGGATTGAGAGAGTTATTTTAAAACACAAAAAAACAATTTATTTTTTGTTTTTTCGAACATGGAAATACAAGGTGAACCTCTCTCACAAGAATTTTTGAATTTCCCCGGACAGAGCACTTGAACTTCTGTCAACAAACCTTTTAAGTTTTTATTTTTCTATACTTTTATTCTCACCTGAAATGCATTCCTTGCGGTATTTGAACTTCTTGATGTTTTCACTATGAACTTCTTTCACATTTATGTGTATACGTCGAATTGCACACAGTTGAAAGTCGAACGTCATTTTTTGCCATTTTAAAACATGTAATTGGAGGTCGAACGCCCCGCAATATAAATTCAGAACCGTGCATGGAGGTGCACGTGAACTTCTTGCAACAAATCTGAGTTTCTTATATAATTCAAACTTCTCTGTTATTTCAAATTGAACTTCTTAGTCTTATTCTTAGAAAAAATATATTTTCAAATAAGCATCAAACAATTTTTTAAAATTGAACCTCATACTTTTATTTTTCCTAGAAATGGAAAGAATTTGAGTTTTCCATAAACATCAAACTACTCCTTTTATTTTAATTTGAACTTCTTTAATTTTATTCTTTAGTAATGAAGAAAACCTGTGTTTTTTTATAAATATTGAACTTCTCTTTTTTTATAATTTGGACTTCTTGGTTTATTTATTTTAGCATCAAAATATCCTAGTTTTGTCATAAATATTGGACCCCCTACACATTATTTTCCTAATTAATTTTTCTAAACTATTTTTTGTTATTTTAATTTGAGCTTCTGTTGTAGAAACTTGTTGAACAGGAGGAACCTTTTGAACTTTCCCGGTCTGTGCACTTGAACTTCTAGCAACAAAAATTTTGGACTTCACCTTTTTACTCTGATTTTCTCATATGAAAGACACACCATGTAGTACGTGAACTTCTGTCTGTTGTCCATTTGAACTTCTCCCTATTTCACTTTAGTAACGAAAAAAATCTGAGTTTTTTATAAACAACGGACATCTCTAACTTTTTTTTTCAACTTCTTTGTGTGCTTTTTAGGAATGTGAAAATTGGACTTTAGTTAGAAACATCGAATTCTTTGTTATTTCGAATAGATCTTATTGGTCTTATTCTTTAGTAACCGAAGAAATCGAGTTTTCAAATAAATATCAAACTGCTCTGCTTTTTAAAATTGAACTTCTTCGTTATTTTGAATTGAACTTCTTGGTTTTATTCTTTAGAAGCCACTGAAAATTCGAGCTTTTAGGAAACATTGAACCTCTTTGTTGGTTTAATTTGAACTTCCGGGGTCTTTTCACAAATGGGGAAAATATATTTCCTTTTTATAAATTTTGAACTACTCTATTTTTGTAATTTTAACTCATCGTTTGTTCCCTTTAGTAACCTTCAGTTTGTTATATTTTATTGATGATCTTTAGTAACGGGGAAAGTCATTTTGATTGTTCCTTTTATTTTAATTTGAACTTCTTCATTTAATTCTTTTGTAATGAGAAAAAATCTGAGTTTTTTTATAAACTTCAAACTTCTCTGTTATTTTAATTTGAACTTCTTAGTTTTATTCTTTAGGAAAAAAATATTGTTTTTAAATAATTTTAAGCATCATACATTTTTAAATAAAATTGAACTTCATACTTTTATTTTTCTAGGAACGGAAAGAATTTTGAGTTTTCTGTATACATTGAACTACTCCATTACTTTAATTTGAACTTCTTCTTTTTATTTCTGAGTTTGTTATAAATATCAAACTGCTCTATTTTTGTAATTTGGACTTCTTGGTTTTGTAATGAACATCGAAGCGCTCCGTTATTTAAATTTGAACTTCTTGTTTTTTTAGAGAGAAGGGACAAGTTTTTTTTATAGTTTTGGAACTGCTCTATTTTTATTTGACCTTCTTGGGGTTTTAATAAACATTGAATTTTCTTCTTTATTGAAATTTAAACCTCTAGGTTTTTCGAAACGGGGAAAATCCATTAAAAATGAACTCTTCTCTCAATTCCTCTATTTGTTCATCTCTAAATTTCCAAACATTTGTACGGCATACTTCTCATGATTTTGTTGAATTCCCTTTTCGATTCTTTTAACCCCCTATTTTTTATTCATGGACTCCCCTCTTATTAGTGGTTGAACTTCTTCCTTTTTGTAATTTATTGTTTTTGCGTTAAAAACATATTGAATGTCATACTATTCCTTCATGTACTCTCCGGTTTTATACGATACAAATGAAAATTCAAAAAATATAAATTAGATGGGCTTGGTTCTATACATGCATAATTACAAATAAATGAACATCAAATAAGGTGAATACCTGACAAAATGTGTTTAGCTCAAAAATAAAACCCGACAAAATGTGTCTGTATTTTTTTCTTGCTTAGTATATGATACGTCCATTTTGCATCATGCCTTTATATCGATATTTATCACATTATGGACTGTTATTTCACTTTATGTCACAATACTTATGGCTATTATCTCTTATTTTACATGGTTTACATAAAGAGGGAGAATGCCGGCAGCTGGAATTCTGGGCTGGAAAAGGAGCAAATATTAGAGGCCTATTCTGCGCAACTCCAAAAGTCCTGAAACTTTACGGGACACCTTAAAAGAAATAAAGAAAAATTCACGCCAAAGATGAAGACCCGGGGGCCCACACCCTGCTCACGAGGGTGGGGGGTGCCCCCCCTAGGGCGCACCCCTACCTCGTGGGCCTCCTGGTGGCTCTCCGACGCCCATCTTCCCCTATATGAGGTCTTTCGATGAGAAAAAAAGAGGAACTTTTCGGGACGAGACTCCGCCGCCACGAGGCGGAACCTTGGCGGATCCAAACTAGAGCTTCGGCAGAGCTGTTCTGCTGGGGATACTTCCCTCCGGGAGGGGGAAATCATCACCAACGCTCCTCTCATCGGGAGAGGGCAATCTCCATCAACATCTTCATCAGCACCATCTCATCTCCAAACCCTAGTTCATCTCTTGTATCCAATTCTTGTCTCAAAGTCTGGGATTGGTGCTAGTAGGTTGCTAGTAGTGTTGATTACTCCTTGTAGTTGATGCTAGTTGGTTTAATTGGTGGAAGATCATATGTTCAGATCCTATATGCATATTATTACTCCTCTAATTATGAACATGAATATGCTTTGTGAGTAATTACGTTCGTTCCTGAGGACAAGGGAGAAGTCTTGCTATGAGTAGTCATGTGAATTTGGTATTCGTTTGATATTTTGATAAGATGTATGTTGTCTAGCCTCTAGTGGTGTTATGTGAACGTCGACTACATAACACTTCACCACTATTTGGGCCTAGAGGAAGGCATTGGGAAGTAATAAGTAGATGATGGGTTGCTAGAGTGACAGAAGCTTAAACCCTAGTTTATGCGTTGCTTCGTAAGGGGCTGATTTGGATCCATATGTTTCATGCTATGGTTAGGTTTACCTTAATACTTTTGTTGTAGTTGCGGATGCTTGCAATAGAGGGTAATCATAAGTGGGATGCTTGTTCAAGTAAGAACAACACCCAAGCACCGGTCCACCCACATATCAAATTATCAAAGTATCGAACACGAATCATATGAACGTGATGAAAATTAGCTTGACGATATTCCCATGTGTCCTCGGGAGCGCTTTTCCTATTATAAGAGTTTGTTCCGACTTGTCCTTTGCTACAAAAGGATTGTGCCACCTTGCTGCACTTTATTTACTTTTGTTACTTGTTGCTCGTTACAATTTATCCTATCACACAACTATCTGTTACCACTTATTTCAGTACTTGCAGAGAATACCTTGCTGAAAACCGCTTATCATTTCCTTCTGCTCCTCGTTGGGTTCGACACTCTTACTTATCGAAAGGACTATGATAGATCCCCTATACTTGTGGGTCATCAAGACTATTTTCTGGCGCCGTTGCCGGGGAGTGTAGCGCCTTTGGTAGGTGGAATTTGGTAAGGAAAAATTTATATAGTGTGGTGAAATTTATTGTCACTTGTTACTATGGAAAGTAATTCTCTGAGGGGCTTGTTCGGGGTATCTTCACCCTGTCCAGTAGAGCAAAGAGTTGCTCCTCAGCCTACTGAACCTATTGAAAATGAAACTCCTTTTGAATTTCTTGTGGCTATGATGGAAAAACTGCTAGCTAATCCTTTTACAGGAGATGGAACAAAGCATCCTGATGAGCACTTAATATATGTGGATGAAGTTTGTGGATTATTTAAGCTTGCAGGTATACCCGATGATGTTGCTAAGAAGAAGGTCTTCCCTTTATCTTCGAAGGGAGACGCATTGATATGGTATAGGCTATGTGATGATATGAGATCATGGGACTATAAAAGATTGAAGCTGGAATTTCATCAAAAGTATTACCCTATGCATCTTGTTCATCGTGATCGCAATTATATATATAATTTCTGGCCTCGCGAAGGAGAAAGCATCGCTCAAGCTTGGGGGAGGCTTAAATCAATGTTATATTCATGCCCCAATCATGAGCTCCAGAGAGAAATAATTATGCAAAGTTTTTATGCTCGGCTTTCTGAAAACAATCGCAACATGCTCGATACTTCTTGTGATCCCTCTTTTATGATGAAGACTATTGAATTCAGATGGAATTTATTGGATAGAATTAAACGCAACTCTGAAGATTGGGACCTCGACGAAGGTAAGGAGTCAGGTATGACACCTAAGTTTGATTGTGTTAAATCTTTTATGGATACCGATATTTTCCGTAAGTTTAGCACTAAATATGGACTTGACTCTGAGATAGTAGCTTCTTTCTGTGAATCTTTTGCTACTTATGTCGATCTCCCTAAGGAGAAGTGGTTTAAATATCATCCTCCCATAGAAGTAAAAGTAGCTGCACCTATTAAAGTTGAAGAAAAGTCTGTCACTTATAATGATCCTATTGTTCCTACTTCTTATATTGAGAAACCACCTTTCCCTGTTAGAATAAAGGATCATGCTAAAGCTTCAACTGTTGTTCATAAAAGCAATATTAGAACTTATACACCTGCTGAGCAAGTTAAAGTAGAACCTAATATTTCTATTGTTAAAGATCTCTTGTCTGATAATATTGATGGGCATGTTATTCAGTTCGAAGGTGAAACTGCTAGAATTGCTAAACCTTGTGATAAGGATCAACATAGACCTGTGGTAGGCGTGCCTGTTATTTCTGTTAAAATAGGAGATCATTGTTATCATGGCTTATGTGATATGGGTGCTAGTGCTAGTGTTATACCTCATGACTTATACAAAGAAATTAAGAATGAAATTGCACCTGCTGAGTTAGAAGATATTGATGTCACACTTAAACTTGCCAATAGAGATACTATTTCAGCAATGGGAATTGTTAGAGATGTTGAAGTCTTGTGTGGGAAAACCAAATATCCTGCTGATTTTCTTGTTCTTGGTTCCCCCCAAGATAGCTTTTGTCCAATTATATTTGGTAGACCCTTCTTAAATACTGTCAATGCTACCATAGACTGCACTAAGAATATTGTTACTGTTGGTTTGGATGATATGGTTCATGAGTTTAATTTCTATAAATTTAGTAAACAACACCGTGAGGAAGAATTACCTAGTAAGGATGAAATTATTGGTCTTTCTTCTATTGCCATACCTCCTAGTGATCCTTTAGAACACTATTTGCTAGACCATGAAAATGATATGTTCATGAATGAAAGATGGGAAATAGATGAAGTATTCTTTAAACAGGAACCTGTTCTGAAACACAATTTGCCTGTTGAAATCCTAGGGGATCCTCCTCCACCCAAGGGTGATCCCGTGTTTGAGCTTAAACCTTTGCCTGATAATCTTAAATACGCTTATCTTGATGAAAAGAAGATATATCCTGTTATTATTAGTGCCTTTCAGAGCATGAAGAAGAAAGATTATTGAAAACTCTGAAGAAGCATCGTGCTGCTATTGGATATACTCTGGATGATCTTAAGGGCATTAGTCCCACTCTATGTCAACATAAAATAAATTTGGAAGCAGATGCCAAACCAGTTCGTGATCCTTAACAACGTCTGAATCCTAAAATGAAAGAAGTGGTAAGAAAAGAAATACTCAAGCTTCTGGAGGCAGGTATAATTTATCCCGTTGCTGATAGTGAGTGGGTAAGTCCTGTCCATTGTGTCCCTAAGAAGGGAGGTATTACTGTTGTTCCTAATGATAAAGATGAATTGATTCCACAAAGAATTATCACAGGTTATAGGATGGTAATTGATTTCCGTAAATTAAATAAAGCTACTAAGAAAGATCATTACCCCTTACCTTTTATTGATCAAATGCTAGAAAGATTATGCAAACACACACACTATTGCTTTCTAGATGGTTATTCTGGTTTCTCTCAAATACCTGTGTCGGCTAAAGATCAATCAAAGACTACTTTTACATGCCCTTTTGGTACTTTTGCTTATAGACGTATGCCTTTTGGTTTATGTAATGCACCTGCTACCTTTCAAAGATGTATGATGGCTATATTCTCTGACTTTTGTGAAAAGATTTGTGAGGTTTTCATGGACGAATTTTCCATCTATGGTTCCTCTTTTGACGATTGCTTGAGCAATCTTGATCGAGTTTTGCAGAGATGTGAAGAAACTAATCTTGTCTTGAATTGGGAAAAGTGCCACTTTATGGTTAATGAAGGTATTGTCTTGGGGCATAAAGTTTCTGAAAGAGGTATTGAAGTTGATAAAGCCAAGGTTGATGCTATTGAAAAGATGCCATGTCCCAAGGACATCAAAGGTATAAGAAGTTTCCTTGGTCACGCCAGATTTTACAGGAGGTTCATTAAGGACTTCTCAAAAATTTCTCGGCCTCTGACTAATTTATTGCAAAAAGATATACCATTTGTCTTTGATGATGATTGTGTAGAAGTATTTGAAGTACTTAAGAAAGCATTAGTCACTGCAGCTGTTGTTCAGCCACCTGATTGGAATTTACCCTTTGAAATTATGTGTGAGGCTAGTGATTATGCTATAGATGCTATTCTAGGGCAAAGAGTTGATAAGAAATTAAATGTTATTCATTATTCTAGTAAGACTCTAGACAATGCTCAAAGAAATTATGCTACTACTGAAAAAGAGCTTTTAGTAGTTGTATTTGCTTGTGATAAGTTCAGATCTTATATTGTTGATTCTAAAGTAACTATTCAAACTGATCATGCTGCTATTAAATATCTTATGGAAAAGAAAGATGCTAAACCTAGACTTATTAGATGGGTTCTCTTGCTACAAGAATTTGATTTGCATATTGTTGATAGAAAGGGAGCTGAGAACCCCGTTGCAGACAACCTGTCTAGGTTAGAAAATATTCTTGATGACCCACTACCTATTAATGATGACTTTCCTGATGAACAATTAAATGCTATAAGTACTTCTCGTAGTACTCCATGGTATGCTGATTATGCTAATTATATTGTTGCTAAGTTTATACCACCTAGCTCAACATACCAGCAAAAGAAAAAGTTTTTCTATGACTTGAGACATTACTTTTGGGATGACCCACATCTTTATAAGGAAGGAGTAGATGGTGTTATTAGACGTTGTGTACCTGAGCATGAACAGGAACAGATCCTACGCAAGTGTCATTCCGAGTCTTATGGAGGACACCATGCTGGAGATAGAACTACACATAAGGTATTGCAATCTGGTTTTTATTGGCCTACTCTCTTCAAGGATGCCCGTAAGTTTGTCTTGTATTGTGATGAATGTCAAAGAATTGGTAATATTAGTAGACGTCAAGAAATGCCTATGAATTATTCACTTGTTATTGAATCGTTTGATGTTTGGGGCTTTGATTATATGGGACCTTTTCCTGCCTCTAATGGATACACACATATTTTAGTTGATGTTGATTACGTTACTAAGTGGGTAGAAGCTATTCCAACTAGTAGTGTTGATCATAACACTTCTATTAAAATGCTTAAGGAATTTATTTTCCCGAGGTTTGGAGTCCCTAGATATTTAATGACTGATGGTGGTTCACACTTTATTCATGGTGCTTTCCGTAAAATGCTTGCTAAATATGATGCTAATCATAGAATTGCATCTGCTTATCACCCACAGTCTAGTGGTCAAGTAGAATTGAGCAATAGAGAGCTCAAATTAATTTTGCAAAAGACTGTTAATAGGTCTAGAAAGAATTGGTCTAAGAAACTTGATGATGCATTATGGGCTTATAGAATTGCATACAAAAATCCTATGGGTATGTCTCCGTATAAAATGGTTTATGGAAAAGCATGTCACTTACCCCTCGAACTAGAACATAAGGCTTATTGGGCTATTAAAGAGCTTAACTATGATTTTAAACTTGCCAGTGAGAAGAGGTTATTTGATATTAGCTCACGATGAATGGAGAACCCAAGCTTATGAAAATGCCAAGTTGTTTAAAGAAAAAGTTAAAATATGGCATGACAAAAGGATACAAAAGCGTGAGTTTAATGTAGGTGATTATGTATTGCTATACAACTCTCGTTTAAGATTTTTGCAGGAAAACTTCTCTCTAAATGGGAAGGCCCCTATGTTATCGAAGAGGTCTATCGTTCCGATGCCATAAAAATCAACAACTTCGAAGGCACAAACCCTAAGGTGGTAAACGGTCAAAGAATTAAACACTACACCTCAGGTAATCCCATAAATGTTGAAACCAATATTATTGCAACCGTAACCCCGGAGGAATACATAAGAGACACTTTCCGGAACATTTCAGACTCCGAAAAGGAATAGGTATGTGGTACGGTAAGTAAACCGACTCCAAAACAATTTTTAAGGCAATATTTCCCCATTTTGGAATATTTAGAAAAATAGAAAAATAAGTAGCAGTCCGGGAAGGACACGAGGGTCCCACGAGGGTGGTGGGCGCGCCCCCTACCTCGTGAGCGCCTCGTGTGCCCTCCAGACTCCGTTTTCTTGCACGTTACGTATTTTGGTCGGTAAAAAATCATTATATAACCTCCCGAAGGTTTTGACTCCCGTATCACGCAAAAATCTCCTGTTTTTGTTTCGAGCTATTTTTCTGACAGATCTAGGTTATCATGACGGCCAAAAGTGCCTCCAAGGACAAGTTCTTCGAGAAGGCCATCAACCCTTACCTCGCGGAGGTGCTGCGACATCCTCAAACCATTGAGTTGCGTGATGGGTTGCTGCACATCCGCGATGAAGAGGGACCAAAGGGGACCGGAAGCATAGAGATGAGGCTCGAAGCATTGGAGCAACAAGTTTTCAAGTGCCAGTGGATGGTGGAGCGTGGAATCAACGCCAGCCACAGGATGCTCGCAGAGTTCACTAACAATTACAAGCCGAATGCCAAGAACACCGAGGAAGCCATCTTCAAGCTATATGAGAAGATCGAGCACCTCCAAGCCCAAGTCTATGACCTTCAAAACCAAAACTGTGAGTATGAATATAGATTCAAAAGAATGAGTTTGGCCGCAGATTTGAGGATTTCGGAGACCCGATCATATTTCTATGATGGTGAACCTATGCCTTGGAAGATGGATGACAAGCCCGCATCATCAACAACACCTCCACTGTCTCCTCCAACAAAGAAGAATTGAGTATCTGGGTATGGGCACTCCCCTTGGCAACTGCCAAGCTTGGGGGAGGTGCCCCGGTATCGTATCACAATCACAACTCCTATCTTTACCCTTTTTCTTAGTTCAATCCTATTAGTAGTATCTTGATCTAGTAGAATAAAGTTTATGGCATGATCTAGTTTCGAGTTTTGCTTTATGATCTCTCTATGTAATCGAGTTAGTGAGCTATATATAATAAACATTAGTGTTGAGTCAAGGGCTTGATTATTTTGCCATGATCTTAGGTGAATAAAAGAAAAGAGAAAAAGAATAAAAAGAAACAAAGAGTTCATATTGATCTTATTGAGAGTAATGACTTCACATAGAAAGAGTATGATGATTAAAAGTTGTTGGGAATTGGCAGACATACCTTTGGTCATTGTTGCAATTAATAGTAAGTAATAAGGAAAGAGAGGTTTTCACATATAGATATATTATCATTGACATCTTTTATGATTGTGAGCACTCATTAAAATATGACATGCTAAAGGGTTGATGTTGGACAAGGAAGACAACGTAATGAGTTATGTCTTTCTTATATCTGAGATAAAGTATGTTGTCATGGTTCCTCTAACTTGTTGAGCTTGCCTTTCCCCCTCATGCTAGCCAAATTTTGAGCACCAAGTAGAAATACTACTTGTGCTTCCAAATATCCCTAAACCAGTTTTGCCATGAGAGTCCACCATATCTACCTATGGATTGAGTAAGATCCTTCAAGTAAGTTGTCATCGGTGCAAAGCAATAAAAATTGCTCTAAATATGTATGATTGATTGGTGTGGGAGAAATAAGCTTTATACGATCTTGTGATGTGGAAGTAATAAAAGCGAACGGACTGCATAATAAAGGTTCATATCACAAGTGGCAATATAAAGTGGCGTTCTTTCGCATTGAGATTTTATATATCCAACCATAAAAGCGCATGGCAACCTCTGCTTCCCTCTGCGAAGGGCCTATCCTTTATTATCTTCTACCTTATGCAAGAGTCGCGGTGATCTTCACCTTTCCTTTTTTTCATTTTATCCTTTGGCAAGCTCAGCATGTTGGAAAGAACATGATATATATATATATCTAATTGGATGTAGGGGAGCATGAACCATTATTATTGACATTACCCTTGAGGTAAAAAGTTGTGGGGCAAAACTATAAGCCCCTATCTTTCTCTGTGTCCGATTAAAACTCCGTAACCACAAGTATCGCGTGAGTGTTAGCAATTATGGAGGACTAAATGATAGTTGTGAAGGAAATATGCCCTAGAGGCAATAATAAAGTTATTATTTATTTCCTTATAATCATGATAAATGTTTATTATTCATGCTAGAATTGTGTTAACCGGAAACATAATACATGTGTGAATACATAGACAAACAAAGTGTCACTAGTATGCCTCTACTTGACTAGCTCGTTAATCAAAGATGGTTATGTTTCCTAACCATGAACAATGAGTTGTTATTTGATTAACGAGGTCACATCATTAGTTGAATGATCTGATTGACATGACCCATTCCATTAGCTTAGCACCCGATCGTTTAGTATGTTGCTATTGCTTTCTTCATGACTTATACATGTTCCTATGACTATGAGATTATGCAACTCCCGTTTACCGGAGGAACACTTTGGGTGCTACCAAACGTCACAACGTAACTGGGTGATTATAAAGGAGCATTACAGGTGTCTCCAAAGGTAGATGTTGGGTTGGCGTATTTCGAGATTAGGATTTGTCACTCCGATTGTCGGAGAGGTATCTCTGGGCCCTCTCGGTAATACACATAACATAAGCCTTGCAAGCATTACAACTAATATGTTAGTTGTGAGATGATGTATTACGGAACGAGTAAAGAGACTTGCCGGTAATGAGATTGAACTAGGTATTGGATACCGACGATCGAATCTCGGGCAAGTAACATACCGATGACAAAGGGAACAACGTATGTTGTTATGCGGTCTGACCGATAAAGATCTTCGTAGAATATGTAGGAGCCAATATGGGCATCCAGGTCCCGCTATTGGTTATTGACCGGAGACGTGTCTCGGTCATGTCTACATTGTTCTCGAACCCGTAGGGTCCGCACGCTTAAGGTTACGATGACAGTTTCATTATGAGTTTATGAATTTTGATGTACCGAAGGTTGTTCGGAGTCCCGGATGTGATCACGGACATGACGAGGAGTCTCGAAATGGTTGAGACGTAAAGATTGATATATTGGAAGCCTATGTTAGGACATCAGAAGTGTCCCGGGTGAAATCGGGATTTTACCGGGTTACCGGGAGGTTACCGGAACCCCCCGGGAGCCATATGGGCCTTCATGGGCCTTAGTGGAAAGGTGAAAGGGCTGCCCACAAGGGCTGCGCGCCTCCCCCCTTCCCCTAGTCCTATTAGGACTAGGAGAGGTGGCCGGCCACCCTTCTCCCTCTTTCCCCCTCGGGGAATCCTAGTTGGAATAGGATTGGGGGGGGGAGTCCTACTCCCGGAAGGAGTAGGACTCCTCCTGCGCCTCTCTCCCTGGCCGGCGCCCCTCTCCCCCCTTGGCTCCTTTATATACTGAGGTAGAGGCACCCTAGAACACACAAGTTGATCCACGTGATCTATTCCTTAGCCGTGTGCGGTGCCCCCTGCCACCATATACCTCGATAATACTGTAGCGGAGTTTAGGCGAAGCCCTGCTGCTGTAGTTCATCAAGATCGTCACCACGCCGTCGTGCTGACGGAACTCTTCCCCGACACTTTGCTGGATCGGAGTCCGGGGATCGTCATCGAGCTGAACGTGTGCTCGAACTCGGAGGTGCCGTAGTTTCGGTGCTTGATTGGTTGGATCGTGAAGATGTACGACTACTTCCTCTACGTCGTGTCATCGCTTCCGCAGTCGGTCTGCGTTGGGTACGTAGACAACACTCTCCCCTCGTTGCTATGCATCACATGATCTTGCGTGAGCGTAGGAAATTTTTTGAAATTACTACGAAACCCTACAGTGGCATCCGAGCCTAGGTTATTTATGTTGATGTTATATGCACGAGTAGAACACAAGTGAGTTGTGGACGATACAAGTCATACTGCCTACCAGCATGTCATACTTTGATTCGGCGGTATTGTTGGATGAGACGACCCGGACCAACCTTACGCGTACGCTTACGCGAGACCGGTTCCCTCGACGTGCTTTGCACATAGATGGCCTGCGGGCGACTGTCTCTCCAACTTTAGTTGAACCAAGTATGGCTACGCCCGGTCCTTGCGAAGGTTAAAACAGAGTCTATTTGACAAACTATCGTTGTGGTTTTGATGCGTAGGTGAGATTGGTTCTTACTTAAGCCCGTAGCAGCCACGTAAAACATGCAACAACAAAGTAGAGGACGTCTAACTTGTTTTTGCAGGGCATGTTGTGATGTGATATGGTCAAGGCATGATGCTGAATTTTATTGTATGAGATGATCATGTTTTGTAACCGAGTTATCGGCAACTGGCAGGAGCCATATGGTTGTCGCTTTATTGTATGCAATGCAATTGTGATGTAATGCTTTACTTTATTACTAAACGGTAGTGATAGTCGTGGAAGCATAAGATTGGCGAGACGACAACGATGCTACGATGGAGATCAAGGTGTCGCGCCGGTGACGATGGTGATCATGACGGTGCTTCGGAGATGGAGATCACAAGCACAAGATGATGATGGCCATATCATATCACTTATATTGATTGCATGTGGTGTTTATCTTTTTATGCATCTTATCTTGCTTTGATTGACGGTAGCATTATAAGATGATCTCTCACTAAATTATCAAGAAGTGTTCTCCCTGAGTATGCACCGTTGTCAAAGTTCGTCGTGCCCAGACACCACGTGATGATCGGGTGTGATAAGCTCTACGTCCATCTACAACGGGTGCAAGCCAGTTTTGCACACGCAGAATACTCAGGTTAAACTTGACGAGCCTAGCATATGCAGATATGGCCTCGGAACACGGAGACCGAAAGGTCGAGCGTGAATCATATAGTAGATATGATCAACATAAACGATGTTCACCATTGAAAACTACTCCATCTCACGTGATGATCGGTTATGGTTTAGTTGATTTGGATCACGTAATCACTTAGAAGATTAGAGGGATGTCTATCTAAGTGGGAGTTCTTAAGTAATATGATTAATTGACTTAAATTTATCATGAACTTAGTACCTGATAGTATCTTGCTTGTTTATGTTGATTGTAGATAGATGGCTCGTGCTGTTGTTCCGTTGAATTTTAATGCGTTCCTTGAGAAAGCAAAGTTGAAAGATGATGGTAGCAATTACACGGACTGGGTCCGTAATTTGAGGATTATCCTCATTGCTGCACAGAAGAATTACGTCCTGGAAGCACCGCTGGGTGCCAGGGCTGCTGCTGGAGCAACACCAGATGTTATGAACGTCTGGCAGAGCAAAGCTGATGACTACTCGATAGTTCAGTGTGCCATGCTTTACGGCTTAGAATCGGGACTTCAACGACGTTTTGAACGTCATGGAGCATATGAGATGTTCCAAGAGTTGAAGTTAATATTTCAAGCAAATGCCCGGATTGAGAGATATGAAGTCTCCAATAAGTTCTATAGCTGCAAGATGGAGGAGAACAGTTCTGTCAGTGAGCATATACTCAAAATGTCTGGGTATAATAATCACTTGATTCAATTGGGAGTTAATCTTCCGGATGATTGCGTCATTGACAGAATTCTCCAATCACTGCCACCAAGCTACAAGAGCTTCATGATGAACTATAATATGCAAGGGATGAACAAGACTATTCCCGAGCTCTTCGCAATGCTGAAAGCTGCGGAGGTAGAAATCAAAAAGGAGCATCAAGTGTTGATGGTTAACAAAACCACTAGTTTCAAGAAAAAGGGCAAAGGGAAGAAGAAGGGGAACTTCAAGAAGAACGGCAAACAAGTTGCTGCTCAGGAGAAGAAACCCAAGTCTAGACCTAAGCCTGAAACTGAGTGCTTCTACTGCAAGCAGACTGGTCACTGGAAGCGGAACTGCCCCAAGTATTTGGCGGATAAGAAGGATGGCAAGGTGAACAAAGGTATATGTGATATACATGTTATTGATGTGTACCTTACTAGAGCTCGCAGTAGCACCTGGGTATTTGATACTGGTTCTGTTGCTAATATTTGCAACTCGAAACAGGGACTACTGAATAAGCGGGCACTAGCAAAGGACGAGGTGACGATGCGCGTGGGAAACGGTTCCAAAGTCGATGTGATCGCGGTCGGCACGCTACCTCTACATCTACCTTCGGGATTAATATTAGACCTAAATAATTGTTATTTGGTGCCAACGTTGAGCATGAACATTATATCTGGATCTTATTTAATGCGAGACGGTTATTCATTTAAATCAGAGAATAATGGTTGTTCTATTTATATGAGTAATATCTTTTATGGTCATGCACCCTTGAAGAGTGGTCTATTCTTATTGAATCTCGATAGTAGTAATACACATATTCATAATGTTGAAGCCAAAAGATGCAGAGTTGATAATGAAAGTGCAACTTATTTGTGGCACTGTCGTTTAGGTCATATCGGTATAAAGCGCATGAAGAAACTCCATACTGATGGACTTTTGGAACCACTTGATTATGAATCACTTGGTACTTGCGAACCGTGCCTCATGGGCAAGATGACTAAAACACCGTTCTCCGGTACTATGGAGAGAGCAACAGATTTGTTGGAAATCATACATACCGATGTATGTGGTCCGATGAATATTGAGGCTCGTGGCGGATATCGTTATTTTCTCACCTTCACAGATGATTTAAGCAGATATGGGTATATCTACTTAATGAAACATAAATCTGAAACATTTGAAAAGTTCAAAGAATTTCAGAGTGAAGTTGAAAATCATCGTAACAAGAAAATAAAGTTTCTATGATCTGATCGTGGAGGAGAATATTTGAGTTACGAGTTTGGTGTACATTTGAAAAATTGTGGAATAGTTTCGCAACTCACGTCACCCGGAACACCACAGCGTAATGGTGTGTCCGAACGTCGTAATCGTACTTTACTAGATATGGTGCGATCTATGATGTCTCTTACTGATTTACCGCTATCGTTTTGGGGTTATGCTTTAGAGACGGCCGCATTCACGTTAAATAGGGCACCATCAAAATCCGTTGAGACGACGCCTTATGAACTGTGGTTTGGCAAGAAACCAAAGTTGTCGTTTCTTAAAGTTTGGGGCTGCGATGCTTATGTGAAAAAGCTTCAACCTGATAAGCTCGAACCCAAATCGGAGAAATGTGTCTTCATAGGATACCCAAAGGAAACTGTTGGGTACACCTTCTATCACAGATCCGAAGGCAAGACATTCGTTGCTAAGAATGGATCCTTTCTAGAGAAGGAGTTTCTCTCGAAAGAAGTGAGTGGGAGGAAAGTAGAACTTGACGAGGTAACTGTACCTGCTCCCTTACTGGAAAGTAGTTCATCACAGAAAACTGTTTCAGTGACACCTACACCAGTTAGTGAGGAAGCCAATGATAATGATCATGAAACTTCAGATCAAGATACTACTGAACCTCGTAGATCAACCAGAGTAAGATCCGCACCAGAGTGGTACGGTAATCCTGTTCTGGAAGTCATGATACTAGATCATGATGAACCTACGAACTATGAAGAAGCGATGGTGAGCCCAGATTCCGCAAAGTGGCTTGAAGCCATGAAATCTGAGATGGGATCCATGTATGAGAACAAAGTATGGACTTTGGTTGACTTGCCCGATGATCGGCAAGCAATTGAAAATAAATGGATCTTTAAGAAGAATACTGACGCTGATGGTAATGTTACTGTCTACAAAGCTCGACTTGTCGCAAAAGGTTTTCGGCAAGTTCAAGGGATTGACTACGATGAGACCTTCTCACCCGTAGCGATGCTTAAGTCCGTCCGAATCATGTTAGCGATTGCCGCATTTTATGATTATGAAATTTGGCAGATGGATGTCAAAACTGCATTCCTGAATGGATTTCTGGAAGAAGAGTTGTATATGATACAACCGGAAGGTTTTGTCGATCCAAAGGGAGCTAACAAAGTGTGCAAGCTCCAGCGATCCATTTATGGACTGGTGCAAGCCTCTCGGAGTTGGAATAAACGTTTTGATAGTGTGATCAAAGCATTTGGTTTTATACAGACTTTCGGAGAAGCCTGTATTTACAAGAAAGTGAGTGGGAGCTCTGTAGCATTTCTGATATTATATGTGGATGACATATTGCTAATTGGAAATGATATAGAATTTCTGGATAGCATAAAGGGATACTTGAATAAAAGTTTTTCAATGAAAGACCTCGGTGAAGCTGCTTACATATTAGGCATTAAGATCTATAGAGATAGATCAAGACGCTTAATTGGACTTTCACAAAGCACATACCTTGACAAAATTTTGAAGAAGTTCAAAATGGATCAAGCAAAGAAAGGGTTCTTGCCTGTGTTACAAGGTGTGAAGTTGAGTAAGACTCAATGCCCGACCACTGCAGAAGGTAGAGAGAATATGAAAGATGTTCCCTATGCATCAGCCATAGGATCTATCATGTATGCAATGCTGTGTACCAGACCTGATGTGTGCCTTGCTATAAGTTTAGCAGGGAGGTACCAAAGTAATCCAGGAGTGGATCACTGGACAGCGGTCAAGAACATCCTGAAATACCTGAAAAGGACTAAGGATATGTTTCTCGTATATGGAGGTGACAAAGAGCTCACCGTAAAAGGTTACGTTGATGCAAGCTTTGACACTGATCCGGACGATTCTAAATCGCAAACCGGATACGTGTTTACATTAAACGGTGGAGCTGTAAGTTGGTGCAGTTCTAAACAAAGCGTCGTAGCGGGATCTACATGTGAAGCGGAGTACATAGCTGCTTCGAAAGCAGCAAACGAAGGAGTCTGGATGAAGGAGTTCATATCCGATCTAGGTGTCATACCTAATGCATCCGGTCCAATGAAAATCTTTTGTGACAATACTGGTGCAATTGCCTTGGCAAAGGAATCCAGATTTCACAAAAGGACCAAACACATCAAGAGACGCTTCAATTCCATCCGGGATCTAGTCCAGGTGGGAGACATAGAGATTTGCAAGATACATACGGATCTGAATGTTGCAGACCCGTTGACTAAGCCTCTTCCACGAGCAAAACATGATCAGCACCAAAGCTCCATGGGTGTTAGAATCATTACAGTGTAATCTAGATTATTGACTCTAGTGCAAGTGGGAGACTGAAGGAAATATGCCCTAGAGGAAATAATAAAGTTATTATTTATTTCCTTATAATCATGATAAATGTTTATTATTCATGCTAGAATTGTGTTAACCGGAAACATAATACATGTGTGAATACATAGACAAACAAAGTGTCACTAGTATGCCTCTACTTGACTAGCTCGTTAATCAAAGATGGTTATGTTTCCTAACCATGAACAATGAGTTGTTATTTGATTAACGAGGTCACATCATTAGTTGAATGATCTGATTGACATGACCCATTCCATTAGCTTAGCACCCGATCGTTTAGTATGTTGCTATTGCTTTCTTCATGACTTATACATGTTCCTATGACTATGAGATTATGCAACTCCCGTTTACCGGAGGAACACTTTGGGTGCTACCAAACGTCACAACGTAACTGGGTGATTATAAAGGAGCATTACAGGTGTCTCCAAAGGTAGATGTTGGGTTGGCGTATTTCGAGATTAGGATTTGTCACTCCGATTGTCAGAGAGGTATCTCTGGGCCCTCTCGGTAATACACATCACATAAGCCTTGCAAGCATTACAACTAATATGTTAGTTCTGAGATGATGTATTACGGAACGAGTAAAGAGACTTGCCGGTAACGAGATTGAACTAGGTATTGGATACCGACGATCGAATCTCGGGCAAGTAACATACCGATGACAAAGGGAACAACGTATGTTGCTATGCGGTCTGACCGATAAAGATCTTCGTAGAATATGTAGGAGCCAATATGGGCATCCAGGTCCCGCTATTGGTTATTGATCGGAGACGTGTCTCGGTCATGTCTACATTGTTCTCGAACCCGTAGGGTCCGCACGCTTAAGGTTACGATGACAGTTTCATTATGAGTTTATGCATTTTGATGTACCGAAGGTTGTTCGGAGTCCCGGATGTGATCATGGACATGACGAGGAGTCTCGAAATGGTCGAGACGTAAAGATTGATATATTGGAAGCCTATGTTTGGACATCGGAAGTGTTCCGGGTGAAATCGGGATTTTACCGGGTTACCGGGAGGTTACCGGAACCCCCCGGGAGCCATATGGGCCTTCATGGGCCTTAGTGGAAAGGTGAAAGGGCTGCCCACAAGGGCTGCACGCCTCCCCCCTTCCCCTAGTCCTATTAGGACTAGGAGAGGTGGCCGGCCACCCTTCTCCCTCTTTCCCCCTCGGGGAATCCTAGTTGGAATAGGATTGGGGGGGGGGAGTCCTACTCCCGGAAGGAGTAGGACTCCTCCTGCGCCTCTCTCCCTAGCCGGCGCCCCTCTCCCCCCTTGGCTCCTTTATATACTGAGGTAGAGGCACCCTAGAACACACAAGTTGATCCACGTGATCTATTCCTTAGCCGTGTGCGGTGCCCCCTGCCACCATATACCTCGATAATACTGTAGCGGAGTTTAGGCGAAGCCCTGCTGCTGTAGTTCATCAAGATCGTCACCACGCCGTCGTGCTGACGGAACTCTTCCCCGACACTTTGCTGGATCGGAGTCCGGGGATCGTCATTGAGCTGAACGTGTGCTCGAACTCGGAGGTGCCGTAGTTTCGGTGCTTGATCGGTTGGATCGTGAAGACGTATGACTAATTCCTCTACGTCGTGTCATCGCTTCCGCAGTCGGTCTGCGTTGGGTACGTAGACAACACTCTCCCCTCGTTGCTATGCATCACATGATCTTGCGTGAGCGTAGGAATTTTTTTGAAATTACTACGAAACCCTACAAGTTGAGTATGTGGACTTGCTTTTTAGCTCTGACATAGACTCTTTCCGATGTTATGATAAATTGCAATTGCTTCAATGACTGAGATTATAGTTTGTTGGAGCCCAATAAAGTTTATGATTTATACGTTTGCATTGTGAATAGATCATCACTTGAACATAAGTAATCATATGACAAAATCTATATATGTTGTTGTTATGAGAATAATCATGATGCCTTCATGTCCGTATTTTATTTTTATCGACGCCTCTACCTCTAAACATGAGGACATATTTATTGTTATCGGCTTTTCGCTTGAGGACAAGCGAGGTCTAAGCTTGGGGGAGTTGATACATCCATTTTGCATCATGCTTTTATATCGATATTTATCGCATTATGGACTGTTATTTCACTTTATGTCACAATACTTATGGCTATTCTCTCTTATTTTACAAGGTTTACATAAAGAGGGAGAATGCCGGCAGCTGGAATTATGGGCTGGAAAAGGAGCAAATACTAGAGGCCTATTCTGCGCAACTCCAAAAGTCCTGAAACTTCACGGGACACCTTAAAAGAAATAAAGAAAAATACATGCCAAAGATGAAGGCCAGGGGGCCCACACCCTGCTCACGAGGGTGGGGGGCGCCCCCCTAGGGCGCGCCCCCTACCTCGTGGGCCCCCTGGTGGCTCTCCGACGCCCATCTTCTCCTATATGAGGTCTTTTGATGAGAAAAAAAAGAGAGGAACTTTTTGGGACGAGAATCCGCCACCACGAGGCGGAACCTTGGCGGATCCAATCTAGAGCTCCGGCAGAGCTGTTCTGCCGGGGATACTTCCCTCCGGGAGGGGGAAATCATCACCAACGCTCCTCTCATCGGGAGAGGGCAATCTCCATCAACATCTTCACCAGCACCATCTCATCTCCAAACCCTAGTTCATCTCTTGTATCCAATTCTTGTCTCAAAGTCCGGGATTGGTGCTAGTAGGTTGCTAGTAGTGTTGATTACTCCTTGTAGTTGATGCTAGTTGGTTTAATTGGTGGAAGATCATATGTTCAGATCCTATATGCATATTATTACTCCTCTGATTATGAACATGAATATGCTTTGTGAGTAATTACGTTCGTTCCTGAGGACAAGGGAGAAGTCTTGCTATGAGTAGTCATGTGAATTTGGTATTCGTTTGATATTTTGATAAGATGTATGTTGTCTAGCCTCTAGTGGTGTTATGTGAACTTCGACTACATAACACTTCACCACTATTTGGGCCTAGAGGAAGGCATTGGGAAGTAATAAGTAGATGACGGGTTGCTAGAGTGACAGAAGCTTAAACCCTAGTTTATGCGTTGCTTCGTAAGGGGCTGATTTGGATCCATATGTTTCATGCTATGGTTAGGTTTACCTTAATACTTTTGTTGTAGTTGCGGATGCTTGCAATAGAGGTCAATAATAAGTGGGATGCTTGTTCAAGTAAGAACAGCACCCAAGCACCGGTCCACCCACATATCAAATTATCAAAGTATCGAACGCGAATCATATGAACGTGATGAAAATTAGCTTGACGATATTCCCATGTGTCCTTGGGAGTGCTTTTCCTATTATAAGAGTTTGTTCCGGCTTGTCCTTTGCTACAAAAGGATTGGGTCACCTTGCTGCACTTTATTTACTTTTGTTACTTGTTGCTCGTTACAATTTATCCTATCACACAACTATCTGTTACCACTTATTTCAGTACTTGCAGAGAATACCTTGCTGAAAACCGCTCATCATTTCCTTCTGCTCCTCGTTGGGTTCGAGACTCTTATTTATCGAAAGGACTACGATATATCCCCTATACTTGTGGGTCATCAGTATAAATGTAGTATTCTCCTTTTGGGGCATAAACACGAACATCTGTGGTGCATACGAGTTGTGTACAAAATCTCTAACTCTTTTGACTTCGTGTGTGACAATACGCATGTGCACTCGTACATGCATGCACCCTGCACATATTACTAGCACGACGCACACACTCACCACTCACGGGACACACCAACAGAATGTCACGCACCCAACGGCAGCAAGCTACCACGTCACAGATTCGTCGTCGTCTGCGGTTAAATGCCATGGCCTCGCTAGACTACTCCGGCCGGTCTACTCCGCTAGGTTCTGGCCTCGGGCGCCTCCATTTTTTTCCTCTTACTGATGCTCATGTGCAGCGCGTGCACACACACATAGAGAGAAGAATTATAGGCAGCCACACACTGATGCTGCTAGACACTTGCTATTTCTTTTTCCTTCATTTAATATACACACTGGACCACATAGTCTGCTAGGATGAACTTCCCTGTCTTTCAACTCCAGAGAAAAGCGATGCATCGGCGAAGAATGTAAACAAAGTGAAGTTCAAATAGACATGCCCGAGAAGTTCAACTACTTCACACAGTGCATTTCCATTCGTGATGAACGTAGGAATCATGATCTCGTCATTTTCTAATTTATTTCAAAATGGCAGGAATATCATTTGTGTAAGTTCAATCCTCAGTCGGAGAAAATCAAAAAAATTATTGTGAGAGAGGTTTGTAAATAAGGAATAACATTTGTGTAACATGGACGAATGGATGAGAAAATTACAAACAAAAATACGTCACAGAAGTTCAACGTGAAAATAGTAGGAAGTTCGACTACTATAGTGAACGAATTTGAGATGAAAAACTTTTAAAATCATCGCGAGTATGAAAAAACGATCAACTCGAGAAAGTTGCGTGTGTGCATCAGCTTTCCACCGGTATATTACTTGCTCAATTCCGATGAGTGTTCTGGTGAGTAGAGGGAGAGCTACGGTCAAAAAAGCACGTGAAAAATAGAGTGAAGTTGAAGTAGACATGTCGAGAAGTTTAGGTTCTTCACGCGGTGCATTTTCGAAGAATCTGTTTCGCGATAAAGGCAGAACGAATGATCTCGCCGTTTTCAAAATTACTTCAAAACGACTAGGAATCAGAGAAAACCATCAACATGAAAAAGTTTTGCATTTTCCTTATATTTTTAACGATATATTATTTGCCCCATTCCAATAAAGTTTGTAGAAATTATGGCGAAAATACGTTTTTATCCATTTTAAAAATGACTTAAAACAGTAAGGAATTTGGAGAAATAATATATACCAAAAAGTTTCAAATTTCCTCAAGCTTTCCAATGCCATATCATTTGCTACATTCGGACGCACGGTTAAGACATTAGCTCGAAAATATGAACTCGGTGCAACTTGGACCGTTTTGTAAATCACTTTTAAACCGTATAAAATTGGAAAAAACATTCAACATGAAAAAGTAGCGCATTTTCATATGCTTTCCAAAGCCATAACATTTGCCTCAATTGGATTAGCCGTTTAGAAATGACATCGAAAATACGAACTCGGCTGTTCGGTTTGCGAAATTTTATGATTTTCCAAATTACTCTTTGACCGTAGGGAATTACAGAAAACTTTCAACATGTGGAAGGAGCGGTTTTCCAGCAGCTTTCCAACACCATATTATTTGCCTCATTCTGATAAACGGTTTTAAAATGCGATCGAAAATACGATTCACGTTTTTTATATGAAGAAAACGGTTTTCAAAACTGCTCTTAAACCGCTTACATTTTGCCAAAAATTTAACTTGGATCATGATACTGGTGTCCATAGCTTTCCAATGGTATATCGCAAGCCCCATTTGAGCAATGTTGGCGGAAGTTCAACCTAGCACTGGGAGAAGTTCAGGTCGAACAACTCAGGCAGTAAAATTGCAAAAAACACAATTTCATCACGACCTGAGAGCAAAATCCGCCAATGGGCGAGATTCCTATTTAAAACCGGCATTTAGTTGGTAAAAACATTTCTAGATTACATTAACATCGTATAGAACACGACTAACCAGAATAATTCACGGGGGAAGCCACGGTTGCGAAGATAGCCCGAAGGTCGGGTTCGTACAGAGGGAAGTCCAGGCGCGTTACACAGAATAATATTCTGATCACAACCTGAACTGCCTGAGTAACGCGCCTGGACTTCCCTCTGTACAAACCCGACCTTCGGGTTATCTTCGCAACCGTGGCTTCCCCCGCCATTTTTTCTGTTTAGTCGTGTTCTATATGATGTTAGTGTAATCTAGGAATTTTTTTAGCAACTAAATACCAGTTTTAAATAGGAATCTCGCTCGTTTGTGGATTTTGCTCTCAACTCGTGATGAAATTGCGTTTTTTGCAATTTTACTGCCTGAGTTGTTCGACCTGAACTTCTCCCAGTGCTAGGTTGAACTTCCGCCAACATTGCCCAAATGGAGCTTGCGATATACCGTTGGAAAGCCATGGACATCAGTATCATGACCCAAGTTAAATTTTTGGCAAAATGTAAGCAGTTTAAGAGCAGTTTTGAAAACCGTTTTTTCTTCATACAAAAAACGTGAATCGTATTTTCGATCGCGTTTTTGAACTGTTTAACGGAATGAGGCAAATAATATGGCGTTGGAAAGTTGCTGCAAAACCGCTCCTTCCACATGTTAAAAGTTTTCTCTAATTCCCTATGGATAAAGAGTAATTTGGAAAATCGTAGAATTTCACAAACGGAACACCCGAGTTCGTATTTTCGATGCCATTTCTAAACGGCTAATCCAATTGAGGAAAATAATATGGCGTAGGAAAGCTTATGAAAATACACTACTTTTTCATGTTAAAAGTTTTTTCTAATTTTGAACAGTTTAAAAGTAATTTAGAAAACGATACAAGTTGCACCGAGTTCGTATTTTTGAGCTAATTTTTTAACCGTACGTCCAAATGCAGCAAATGATATGGCGTTGGAAAGCTTGAGGAAATGTGAAATGTTTTGGTATATATTGCTTCTCCCAATTCCTTACGGTTTTAAGAGAATTTTGAAAATGGCTAAAAACGTATTTATGCCATAATTTCTACAAACTTTATCGGAATGTGGCAAATAATATACCATTGGAAAGCTAATGAAAATGCGAAACTGTTTCATGTTGATCGTTTTCTCTGATTCCTAGCCGTTTTCAAGTAATTTTGAAAACGGAGGGATCATTCGTTCTGCCTTTATCGCGAAACAGATTCTTCAAAAATGCACCACGTGAAAACTTGAACTTCTCGGCTCATGTACCTCAACTTCACTCTGTTTTCACGTGTTTTTTCTTGTAGCTCTCCATCCACTCACCGGAACACTCACCGGAATTGAGCAAGTGATATACCGGTGGAAAGCTGCTGTAAACACGCAACTTTCCTGTGTTGATCGTTTTTTCATACTCGGGACGATTTTAAAAGTTTTTCATCTAAAATTCATTCATTGTAGTAGTTGTACTTCCTGCTGTTTTCATGTTGAACTTCTGTGACGTATTTTCGTTTGTAATTTTCTCATCCATACGTCAGTGTTACACAAATTATATTCCTTTTGTACTAACCTCTCTCATAGTATTTTTTAACTTTCTCTGACCGAGGATTTGAACTTATAACAACAACAAAATTGGACCTTGCTTTTTAATTCATTTTTCTCATATTAAACACACACCATTTAGTACATGAACTTTTTTCATTTTTATAATTTTATTTTTTATTTTCTTTTTGAAATCAAATTGCTCCCAAATAATAACTGGACTTCTTTGTGGATTGAGCGAGTTATTTTAAAACACAAAAAAACAATTTCTTTTTTGTTTTTTCGAACATGGAAATACAAGGTGAACCTCTCTCACAAGAATTTTTGAACTTCCCCGGACAGAGCACTTGAACTTCTGTCAACAAACCTTTTAAGCTTTTATTTTTCTATACTTTTGTTCTCACCGGAAATGCATTCCTTGCAGTATTTGAACTTCTTGTTGTTTTCACTATGAACTTCTTTCACCTTTATGTGTATACGTCGAATTGCACACAGTTGAAAGTCGAACGCCATTTTTTGGCATTTTAAAACATGTAATTGGAGGTCGAACGTCCCGCAATATAAATTCAGAACCGTGCACGGAGGTGCATGTGAACTTCTTGCAACAAATCTGAGTTTCTTATATAATTCAAACTTCTCTGTTATTTCAAATTGAACTTCTTAGTCTTATTCTTAGAAAAAATATATTTTCAAATAAGCATCAAACAATTTTTTAAAATTGAACCTCATACTTTTATTTTTCCTAGAAATGGAAAGAATTTGAGTTTTCCATAAACATCAAACTACTCCTTTTATTTTAATTTTAACTTCTTTAAATTTATTCTTTAGTAATGAAGAAAACCTGTGTTTTTTATAAATATTGAACCTCTCTTTTTTTATAATTTGGACTTCTTTGTTTATTTCTTTTAGCATCAAAATATCCTACTTTTGTCATAAATATTGGACCCCCTACACATTATTTTCCTAATTAATTTTTCTAAACTATTTTTTGTTATTTTAATTTGAGCTTCCGTTGTGGAAACTTATTGAACAGGAGGAACCTTTTGAACTTTCCCGGTCTGTCACTTGAACTTCTAGCAACAAAAATTTTGGACTTCACCTTTTTACTCTGATTTTCTCATACGAAAGACACACCATGTAGTACGTGAACTTCTGTCTGTTGTCAATTTGAACTTCTCCTATTTCACTTTAGTAACAAAAAAAATCTAAGTTTTTTATAAACATCAGACATCTCTAACTTTTATTTCAACTTCTTTGTGTGCTTTTTAGGAATGTGAAAATTGGAGTTTAGTTAGAAACATCAAATTCTTTGTTATTTCGAATAGATCTTATTGGTCTTATTCTTTAGTAACCGAAGAAATCGAGTTTTCAAATAAATATCAAACTGCTCTGCCTTTTAAAATTGAACTTATTCGTTATTTTGAATTGAACTTCTTGGTTTTATTCTTTAGAAGCCACTAAAAATTCGAGCTTTTAGGAAACATTGAACCTCTTCGTTGGTTTAATTTGAACTTCCGGGGGTCTTTTCACAAATGGGGAAAATATATTTCTTTTTTTATAAATTTTGAACTACTCTTTGTAATTTTAACTCCTTGTTTGTTCCCTTTAGTAACCTTCAGTTTGTTATTTTTTATTGATGATCTTTAGTAACGGGGAAAGTCATTTTGATTGTTCCTTTTATTTTAATTTGAACTTCTTCATTTAATTCTTTTGTAATGAGAAAAAATCTAAGTTTTTTTATAAACTTCAAACTTCTCTGTTATTTTAATTCGAACTTCTTAGTTTTATTCTTTAGGAAAAAATATTGTTTTTAAATAATTTTAAGCATCATACATTTTAAATAAAATTGAACTTCATACTTTTATTTTTCTAGGAACGGAAAGAATTTTGAGTTTTCCGTATACATTGAACTACTCCATTACTTTAATTTGAACTTCTTCTTTTTATTTCTGAGTTTGTTATAAATATCAAACTGCTCTATTTTTGTAATTTGGACTTCTTGGTTTTGTAATGAACATCGAAGCGCTCCGTTATTTAAATTTGAACTTCTTGTTTTTTTAGAGAGAAGGGACAAGTTTTTTTTATATAGTTTTGGAACTGCTCTATTTTTTTATTTGACCTTCTTGGGGTTTTAATAAACATTGGATTTTCTTCTTTATTGAAATTTAAACCTCTAGGTTTTTCGAAACGGGGAAAATCCATTAAAAATGAACTCTTCTCTCAATTCCTCTATTTGTTCATCTCTAAATTTCCAAACATTTGTACCGCATACTTCTCATGATTTTGTTGAATTCCCTTTTAGATTCTTTTAACCCCCTATTTTTTATTCATGGACTCCCCTCTTATTAGTGGTTGAACTTCTTCCTTTTTGTAATTTATTGTTTTTGCATTAAAAACATATTGAATGTCATACTATTCCTTCATGTACTCTCCGGTTTTATACGATACAAATGAAAATTCAAAAAATATAAATTGGATGGGCTTGGTTCTATACATGCATAAGTACAAATAAATGAACATCAAATAAGGTGAATACCCAACAAAATGTGTTTAGCTAAAAAATAAAACCCGACAAAATGTGTCTATATTTTTTTCTTGCTTAGTATAAATGTAGTATTCTCCTTTTGGGGCATAAACACGAACATCTATGGTGCATACGAGTTGTGTACAAAATCTCTAACTCTTTTGACTTCGTGTGTGACAATACGCATGTGCACTCGTACATGCATGCACCCTGCACATATTACTAGCACGACACACACACTCACCACTCACGCAACACACCAACAGAATGTCACGCACCCAACGGCAGCAAGCTACCACGTCGCGGATTCGTCGTCGTCTGCGGTCAGATGCCATGGCCTCGCCAGACTACTCCGGCCGGTCTACTCCGCCAGGTTCTGGCCTCGGGTGCCTCCATTTTTTCCTCTTACTGATGCTCATGTGCAGCGCGTGCGCACACACACAGAGAGAAGAATTATAGGCAGCCACACACTGATGCTGCTAGACACTTGCTATTTCTTTTTCCTTCATTTAATATACACACTGGACCACATAGTCTGCTAGGATGAACTTCCCTGTCTTTCAACTCCAGAGAAAAGCGATGCATCGGTGAAGAATGTAAACTAGTGTGCGTCATGAGGCTCCAAAATATAGGATACGGAATTTTTTACAGCAAGTTAATTGCTCGACATAGAAAGAAGGGATCCCCTGTAGATTCTGTGAGAAATGGAGCCACTGCCACCTATACACTGGCACATTTTTTGTTGTCTGATAGAAGTCAAGTTTGTATCGCATGCTAATATTCAGCAAAGGGATCTCTGAACTTTGTCTCTGTTTTTTCTAAAATTTCAGCAGAGGGGTCTCTGAACTTTGTTCTTAATATTCCTTCTTCACTGAATCGCATTAGTAGTAGTACGGCTGCATCAGCTCGCCCCGTTTTGGCCGCGGACCTTGTGCGTTGTAGGAAGATGAGGCGGACCACAAGGGCATATGTTGTGAGCTTGGGGACAAGCTGAGTCGGCCTTTAATGGCGGGTATCCTCCCAAACCAGTGTACATCAGTGGCTGCAGCGCGGCCACGTGGTGGTCGGTGAAAGCCGCAGGCCAGTGGCCAGCATCCCTGCGGGCGGAGGAGGAATCTCTCGACCTGCCACTTTTTCAAAGCCCGAACTGCTACATCTTCAATCTTCACGACCACCTCCCCCCACATCCTCTGATCCTCTCTGTCACCACGGTGATGACGCGAGAGGGGCCATGGCTGTAGCACGAGGTAGCGAAGGCAACGAAAGCACCCGCAGTTTTGCTCCTAGCTAGTTACTTTTTCTCCTCCAATCTCCAAGTGAGTAATTAAGATGCTCCTAGCTAGCTGCTTTTCTTCTGCCCCTTGTGATGATACACAACTCACAAGTATCTTCAGGCACTCTTTTCTTGTTCCTCATAGAACTAATTTGAGAGCAGTGTCAGTGTCACATGAAGAACATAACTCAAAAAATAGACTTCGGAATGGAATCAGTACTTGAACGGCAACGTTGACAGATGTGGACTTAGGAATGATGAGCGGGGTGGCGATAGAGGAAGAGGCGCCGGCGGTGGGGTTGGTGCGGACGCCTGGTTGTGTTGGAGGGAGAACGATGTCTGGTGGAGGAGTTTGACCGCAGTGGCGGCCGGCGGCGCCTAGGGTGGCAGGATTCCAGAGGCTGCCGGCGCGCGGGTTGGCCGCTGGATCCAGGTGGTCGGCAGCGAGCGGGTTGGCCGCTAGATCCCGGACCCGGCGACGCGTGGGTAGCAGCGGGATCCCATAGCCGAACGAGCCTTGGTTTGCGACGGCTTCCCGGAGCCAGCAGCGGGATGTTGGAGGTTGGCGGCGGCACCTAGGGTTGGCGGGGATGGCAACGCCCGGTGTTGACGGGTAGAGCAGCGCCTGGAGTTGAAGGGGACGGCGGCGAGCGGGGCACTAACCGCGGGGCGGTCCGGGCCGAGGCGGGAGTGGTGGAGCCGTGCACCGACGGTGGGGAGGTTCGTCGCGCGGGGGGGGGGGTGTCAGGACCGGTTTTCCAATAAAACATTTATTGAAAAGCCGACCCTTGTATTGACCAGTACAGAAGAATCCTCCTCACTGGCAGACAAATCCTTGATACAGAAATCCAGAAGTACTAAATATTATACAAGGTTGAGTTGAGGCTGCTCAACAATTTTATTACAAGCACGCCGATATTCTACATAAGGGCAAATATGAAACAAAGGAGTATGGTCGCATAACTACTGACTCGCAATAAAAGTGGTGGTGGATATGTCACAGTGAAGTGGGTGACATGACTCCAAAATCATACAACTCATCAAGCGCCGGAGTGAGGCTTGATGATTTTATTTGGGTAGCGGAAGCGTATATAATACAAGTGACCAACTCCAGGATCGCACGGGACTGACTGGGACTCCTCTAGGCGTCGGACTCGCTATCGAACTCTTCATCCATAAGATTGCCTTCGTCAACATCTGGCCAAATCAACAAGCTAGGTGAGTACTTTGAATGTACTCGCAAGACAGTTTGGACATAAGATATAACAAATGCAAACATGATGCACATGAGCAGATTAGTAATGCACATTCAGGTAATAAATTTGTACTGCACGACAACTAAAAGGAAGTCAGGCGGTAGTACTCCCGAAATCCCAATAAAATAGCCAAAGACCGATCGGGTGTCTGAAGCGACGCCTCGAAAGGTAAAAAAATTAACATGCCGCAATCGGGTGTCAGGGCGACACCACATAAAGGGCTTATACTAAAACATAAATGACAGTTCGTGTCACAGTCGGACGTCTAAGCGACATCTCGAAAAGGTTTTATAATGAAAGTAAATAATCAGGGTGCCACAGTCGGACGTCTGAGCGACATCACATAAAGGGCTTATATCAAAAGTAAATAACAAGAATGCCACAGTCGGACGTCTGAGCGACATCACATAAAGGGCTTGTATCAAAAGTAAATAACAAGAATGCCACAGTCGGACGTCTGAGCGACATCACATAAAGGGCTTATATCAAAAGTAAATAACAAGAATGCCGCAGTCGGACGTCTGAGCGACATCACATAAAGGGCTTATATTTCGTCATTCGAATTTAAGTAGCTCATGAATTTAAATCATCCCAAGGAAATACTTAGTACATAATAATAAACCGGTTAGTCCATCCACCGAAATAACATTCAGTCGGGTTTACCATTCTCGGTTTCATGCTCTTTCTCGGAGACTGTCACTGAGACGGATACTGAGATAGACACGGAGACTGACCCTGATATGTTGATCAAGGTCCTTGACCATGGACACGGTTGCTCGAATGGTTATGACTCTGCAGAGTTTGCACTGTTAATCCACAGCCAACGGATTTCAGTAGTCACAAAGGACTAGTTCCGTTTACGGTGTTTTAGAAGAAACACATCTAACCAGTACACACCCATTCCACATTCTACTGCCAGGGATCACCCTAGGCAACGCTCAAGAAAAACTCTGAGACGGGGAGGCTACAACCTCGAATAGCATGGGATCAAATTTATATTCGCGCGCTCTAAGGGGTGCCCCCTCTTGGTCCCAACCGGAAACACCCATGCCCCCTGACCGGATGACGGGCTTTAATCCAGGGCCATGGAACCCTCATCACGGCCCCTCTATTTGGTGTGTACAAGGAGAGAGGTTTGCAACTTACTAACCCACATTCTTTGCAGAAAACATGTGGTAGCACGGACGGGGACGAACGGGAACAAGACTTGATCCACGTTAACACTGGAGTTACACGGTTGACATAAGACTGGCATGCTTCAAGAATACCAGCTTACAACCTATCATGCCACCACATGATCAGGATATCTCACCATCATATGAACTCATCAAACTTCGAAGCTCACCTGTAGCTTGCCTTGCATGCAATATAACATTCACAATATGCTTATATAAACATGCCATGAGAACACTACTCAAGCAAACATGCAAACACTCATCATATCAAAGGTTCAAACATGCTTGCCTGGTTCGGAGTAGTCGGAGTCTAGCTCAGCGAAGTTTGCGGTTCCGTCACCTCCTTCGGTATCTACGGTATAATAGAAATTGGATACTAACGTAAATACCGTGTGTGCATAAAATTGTTTTCAAATATTTTTCAAATAAATATGATAAAAAACTAGACAGAAAAATAAAGATGACAGAAAAAGAATCAACTCAAAATCATCTTTTGTTTAAAAGTTATAAGGGTTTTAGTCCAGGGACTAATCTGTTATAAACAGAAAACTATCCACGGGCTAGTTTATAAAAACAGAAAACGCTTCAGTTAGAAATACGCAAACCCAAAAGGGAAAGCGTACTTTGCTCGAAGGTGTTTTCAGAAAACCGTTCGAATAAGAGAGGAGAGGCTGACTAGGGGGTCCCACCCGTCAGGTTTGAATTTCAAAATAGAGTCCACCGATGCCCGAGGCTTGCGGTGGTCGCCGGCGTCGATCCACGGCGAGGTAGGGGAAACGGAGAGTACCTACGGGTTCACGGAGCTCTTCCGCGTCTGTGGGTGGTGGAGTTGGTCGTCGGCGAGCACCATGTCAACGGCGGCCTCCACTCCGGCGGACGGTGGTTCGGGCGGTGGTGGATATTGCTGAGGAGGGCTGCAGACGCCAAATTGAGGCTAGGGTCAAAAGAGTGGGAGCACTAGGAGGCTACTGGCAAGGTTTGGGAGGCGGGGGTGCCCTTACCGGAGAGAATCGTGTCGGAGCCCGAAGTGGATTGGGGCGGCCGAAGTCGGGGAAGAAGGCTCTCCCGAGGCCTTCTGGTGAGCGTGGCGAGGTTCTGAGGAGAGGAGGGGAGGTGCTGGGTTGCGGACGAGCTCGGGTTCGCTATTTATAGCTGGCCCAAGGCGGTTGCCGAGAATGGGATAACTCCGGCGGGTGATTACGGCGAGGCCGTGGTCGGGCTGGAGGTTTAGGTGATTGGGCATCATCGTGATGGTCCACTGGTTCCGTTCAAGGGCTAAATTTGGTATGACTTGGGTGATACACCAAGCTCTCGACGGAACGGCCTCACGGGCACGTCGGCGGCAGGGAGCGCGCTCTGTGCTTTCGAGGCCACAACGATGGCTCTGCAACACGTACAGGGAAGGGGACGGCCACGTGGAGGCACCTGGTGGTGTGGGCGGTGCTGGACGGCGCCGTTCCATGCTGCGCCTCTCTGGCAGCCGCAGCGAGTGTTGCCACCGCCGCTCACGGGGGCGATGCACCTCTGCCAGCTCACCGCCGACGCTCGCAACAGTCCAGGTAACCATGCGGCGCACTGGATAAGGAGGGGGACAGGGAGCAAGGCGCCACTGCAGTTACTGGCGAGATCGACGTGAGGCTCTGAAGAAAACGACACTGACGACTGAAACTGATCACTGAAACTCTGAATTTGACAGGAACAGTGCACGCCAGCTATTCGATGAAATGTTTTGGGCACGAGGAATTTTTTTTCTGGAGTTGGGACTTGGTGAGGTGACCTCTTGATGCATCTAGAGGCTGCCTGATTTTTCTCAGATTTTTAGGAAAAGAAAACAAATGAATTTCACCAAAAATGGCAAATCTGGTCCAAACTTGCAGCAAGCACATTTTGAAAATTTTGAATTGTGGACTAGTGGATCTTGATGGATCTTGGTTGAGGGTGCTAAGGACTAGCCAGAGAAATTTATTTGGAGTCAAAACTCAAAGGAAATTGGTAGTTCCTTTGTAAATCTCTAAGGTCCAAATTAAATGACAGAAAATATTTTGAGGTTAAAATAAATAGAAATAAAATTTAGGGGAAGTTGAAACTTGCTGGGATTGGATGCTTGGCTTGATCCAAAGTAGGGAAGTGGGTTTTGGAAGAAAATATTTTACCTAGGTCATGGCAAGAGGATACTTTTTGGGTGGGGGAGAATAAATCCAAAACTTTGGAATTCTTTTTATTATAAAAAATTGTAAAAACCTTCCAACCTTATTTGTGCCGAGCCAATACAAGATGAAAAACCCTCAAGACCAAAGATCAAGATTTGGATGAACCCCCAAAAAAATACTTGTCATAAAAGAATTTTTTTTGAAAAGGAGGGTCTTTTAGAAGAATTTTAAATAACTTCCTTCAAATCAAATAGAGAATTTGATAAAACCAAATCAAAATTTTTGGAGTGTTACAACACCTACCCCCTTAGGAAAAATCTCGTCCCCGAGATTTCAGCTGATCCTCAAGTAGGTGTGGGTATTCTGCCCAAAGGAAATCCTCTCTTTCCCATGTTGCTTCATCCTCCGTGTGATTGCTCCACTGAACCTTGAAAAACTTAGTTGTTTTTTGACGGGTCCTCCTTTTAGACTCCTCTAATATTTTTATTGGATGTTCTCTGTAGGTGAGGTCTGGTTGCACATCAATGTTCTCATGAGATACATGCTTCTCCGGGTTGCTTACACATTTCCTCAACTGTGAGACGTGGAACACGTTGTGGACGTCTGACAATTCTTTGGGTAGGTCTAGCTGGTAGGCCACTGTGCCTCTTCGTGCAACCACACAGAAGGGTCCGATAAATCACGGTGCCAGCTTTCCTTTAACTTTGAATTGTTGCAGGCCCCTCATAGGAGATACTCGCAGGTACACATATTCACCGGGTTCAGAACTGACCTCACGATGTTTTTGATCATAGTAACTCTTTTGTCGGCTCTGGGCTGTCTTGAGTCGATCTCTGATTAGTCTAACTTTCTCCTCAGCTTCCTTGAGCATGTCTGGGCCGAAGATATGGTTGTCTCCTATTTCTGACCAGTTTAATGGGGTACGGCATCTTCGCCCATACAAGGCTTGAAAAGGTGCCATTTGTAGACTGGCTTGGTAACTGTTGTTGTATGCGAACTCAGCATATGGCAAGCTTTCTTCCCAACTGGTTCCATAGGTGAGAACACATGCTCTTAGCATGTCCTCTAGAATTTGGTTCACACATTCAGTTTGTCCTCCGGTCTGGGGGTGGTATGCTGTACTGAATACTAGCTGAGTCCCCAGAACTTGTTGTAACTGATCCCAAAATTTAGAGACGAATTGAGTGCCTCTGTCGGATATTATAGTCTTTGGAATTCCATGCAGACAAACTATGCGGGAGAGATAAAGCTTGGCAAGTTTCTGAGTGGTGTGGGTTGTCTTTACTGGGATGAAATGTGCCACCTTAGTTAATCTATCCGTGATGACCCATATGGCATCATTCCCGTGTCGGACGGAGGTAGTCCGACAATAAAATCCATTCCAATTTCGTCCCATTTCCACTCAGGTATCCTGTTTGGTTGTAATAGTCCTGCTGGTTTTTGGTGCTCGGCTTTAATGCGCTGACATGAATCACAACACGCAATGAATGCGGCTATATCCCTCTTCATACCGTGCCACCAAATTTTTTCCTGAATGTCCTTGTACATTTTGGTTCCTCCAGGGTCAATTGAATATGGAGCGGTGTGGCCTTCGGCTAGAATTTGCTGTTTGAGGTCCTCTATATTTGGTACGCAAAGTCGGTCTCCATACCATAATATTCCCTTATCGTCTATGACGAATTCAGAGGCCTTGCCCAGACTCACTTTTCTTTTTATGCCTTCAATGCTGCGGTGTCCAGGCTGAGCCTTCTTAATTTGTTCCATTAGGGTGGGCTGTATTTCCAAATTTGACACATTGCCTTCAGTGACCATCACCAAGTTGAGTTTGGCGAACTCCTGCTGAAATTCAGGTCTCAAGTTCTGTAGACCGTCGTTGCCCGAGCTGGGGTTTCGACTAAGAGCATATGCCACTACATTCGCCTTTCCTGGATGGTAGTGAATGCCAACATCATAATCTTTCACTAATTCCAACTAGTGCCGTTGCCGTAAATTGAGTTCTGGCTGTGTGAAAATATATTTGAGACTTTTATGGTCCGTATATATTTCACAACAATTTCCAAGCAAAAAGTGTCTCCACTCTTTGAGTGCATGAATGACTGCTGCCAATTCCAAGTCATGAGTAGGATAATTTTCTTCATGCTTTCGTAGTTGCCTGGAAGCGTATGCGACTACCTTGCCTTCTTGCATTAGTACGCATCCGAGGCCCTTCCGGGATACGTCACAATATACTTCAAAACTCTTGTGTATGTCTGGTACAACCAATACTGGTGCTGTTGTTAATTTCCTCTTCAGTTCTTGGAAACTTTTCTCGCAAGCTTCAGTCCATACAAATTTCTTATCCTTCTTGAGTAATTGTGTCATTGGTTTTTCTATGGTGGAGAACCCCTCAATAAACCTTCGGTAATATCCAGCCATTCCTAGGAAACTTCGTACATTTGTCACGTTGGCTGGTGGTTTCCAGCCAAGTACGGCCTTGACTTTTTCTGGGTCCATGGCAACACCTTCTTGGGTCAATACGTGGCCTAGAAAACCAACCTGTCTTAACCAAAATTCACATTTGCTGAATTTGGCATATAATTGATGTTTCCTTAATTCTCCTAGTACAATTCTGAGATGTTCAGCATGCTCTTCTGGTGTCTTAGAGTATACCAGAATATCATCAATGAACACCACAACAAATTTGTCCATAAATTTCATAAACACTTTGTTCATGAGATGGACAAAATATGCGGGGGCGTTTGTTAGTCCAAACGGCATTACTGTAAACTCATGTAACCCGTATCTGGAGGTGAATGTTGTCTTAGGGATATCTTCTGTCCGTACTTTTAATTGATGATACCCCGACCTTAAATCAATTTTTGAGAAAACCTTGGCTTGTGCGAGCTGGTCAAATAAATCATTTATCCGTGGCATCGGATATTTGTTTTTCATGGTGACCATGTTGAGTGCTCGATAGTCTATACATAATCTCAGTGTCCCATCCTTTTTCTTGGAAAATAATACCGGTGAACCCCAAGTTGAGGAGCTGGCCCGTATAAATCCTTTGTCCAATAATTCTTCGGGAAATACGTCAGGGAACTCACATACCACTGGGACTTTTCTTAACTCTGAAATGTCCACCTTGTTCAACATTGGTTGCCTTGATATTGGTCTTTCTTGACCTGCAACTTTTATCATCTTCCCGTGATGGTGAGTGTCGGTGTCAAAACCGGCGGATCTCGGGTAGGGGGTCCCGAACTGTGCGTCTAAGGCGGATGGTAACAGGAGGCAGGGAACACGATGTTTTACCCAGGTTCGGGCCCAGGTAAAACCCTACGTCCTGCTTGATTTATTCTTGATGATATGGTTATTACAAGAGTTGATCTACCACGAGATCGGAGAGGCTAAACCCTAGAAGCTAGCCTATGGTATGATTGTATGTTGTCCTACGGACTAAAACCCTCCGGTTTATATTGACACCGGAGGGGGCTAGGGTTACACAATGTCGGTTACAAAGGAGGAGATATACGTATATGTATTGCCTAGCTTGACTTCCACGCCAAGTAGAGTCCCATCCGGACACGAGACGAAGTCTTCAATCTTGTATCTTCATAGTCCAATAGTCCGGCCAAAGGATATAGTCTGGCTGTCCGAAGACCCCCTAATCCAGGACTCCCTTAGTAGCCCCTAAACCAGGCTTTCAATGACGATGAGTCCGGCGCGCAGTATTGTCTTCGGCATTGCAAGGCAGGTTCCTCCTCCGAACACATCACAGAAGAATTTGAATACAAGGATAGTGTCCGACCCTGCAAAATAAGTTCCACATACCACCGTAGAAAGAATAATATTTCCACAAATCTTAATCTGCTGACACGTTTTGGCAACATGACATCATGCCATGGCTCGGTGATTATTCGAACCGTTTTTCTTCAACCAGCTCCACACATAACGTGAGGCGATTTCTTGACACGTCTTGTCAAAGCAGAGATCGTGTTCCCCTAATTACGGGATTCTCATCAATACGGTCGTGGGTAACCCAACCGTGCCATCGATTACGGCGCTTGGGGGATAAGCGAGTTTTACCAGGCTAGTGGGGGTGCATAGTTTCGGCTGCCCATATAAAGGGATAAGGATTCACCTTTTCATCCACGCCTTCTTTGTCCTTTGCTCATCCATTTTCGCACACTCGAGCTCCAGCGCCCAAGTCCGCATTTCCCACCTCGACCTTCTCCAACCATGTCCGGAGCGGGAGGCAGGTGGATGGTCTCCTCCGTCACGGAGGGACACATCAAGAAGCTGAGGAGAGCCGGTTACCTGCCCGACGACATCGCGCACCGGCTCCCAGATGAGGGGAAGCTCATCCCCACCCCCAGGCCCCATGAGAGGGTAGTGTTCCTTACCCATTTCCTCCGCGGACTGGGATTCCCTCTCCACCCATTCGTCCGGGGGCTCATGTTCTACTACGGCCTCGATTTCCACGATCTGGCCCCGAACTTCATACTCAACATCTCGGCGTTTATCGTCTTGTGCGAGGCCTTCCTCCGCATCAAGCCCCACTTCGGCTTATGGCTAAAGACCTTCAATGTCAAGCCGAAGGTAGTGAGCGGCCGCCAGGCGGAGTGCGGAGGCGCCATGGTGGGCAAGATGCCCAACGTCACATGGCTCGAGGGCTCCTTCGTGGAGACCATAAAGGGGTGGCAATCGGGGTGGTTCTACATCACTGATGTCTACTACACAACCTTCTTCTTGTAGACATTGTTGGGCCTCCAAGTGCAGAGGTTTGTAGGACAGTAGCAAATTTCCCTCAAGTGGATGACCTAATGTTTATCAATCCGTAGGAGGCATAGGATGAAGATGGTCTCTCTCAAGCAACCCTGCAACCAAATAACAAAGAGTCTCTTGTGTCCCCAACACACACAATACAATGGTAAATTGTATAGGTGCACTAGTTCAGCGAAGAGATGGTGATACAAGTGGTATATGGATGGTAGATAATAGTTTTCGTAATCTGAAATAACAAAAACAGCAAGGTAGCAAGTGATAAAAGTGAGCGTAAACGGTATTGCAATGCGTTGAAACAAGGCCTAGGGTTCATACTTTCGCTAGTGTAAGTTTCCTCAACAATAATATCATAATTGGATCACATAACTATCCCTCAACATGCAACAAAGAGTCACTCCAAAGTCACTAATAGCGGAGAACGAACGAAAAGATTATGGTAGGGTACGAAACCACCTCAAAGTTATTCTTTCCAATCAATCCGTTGGGCTATTCCTATAAGTGTCACAAACAGCCCTAGAGTTCGTACTAGAATAACACCTTAAGACACAAATCAACCAAAACCCTAATGTCACCTAGATACTCCAATGTCACCTCAAGTATTTGTGGGTATGATTATACGATATGCATCACACAATCTCAGATTCATCTATTCAACCAACACATAGAAACTCAAAGAGTGCCCCAAAGTTTCTACCGGAGAATCACGACGAAAACGTGTGCCAACCCCTATGCATAGGTTCATGGGCGGAACCCGCAAGTTGGTCACCAAAACATACATCAAGTGAATCACGTGATATCCCATTGTCACCACAGATATCCACGGCAAGACATACATCAAGTGTTCTCAAATCTATAAAGACTCAATCCGATAAGATTACTTCAAAGGGGAAACTCAATTCATTACAAGAGAGAAGAGGGGGAGGAGAAACATAGGATCCAACAATAATAGCAAAGCTCGCGATACATCAAGATCGTATCACCTCAAGAACACGAGAGAGAGAGAGATCAAACACATAGCTACTGGTACATACCCTCAGTCCCGAGGGAGAACTACTCCCTCCTCGTCATGGAGAGCACCGGGATGATGAATATGGCCACCGGAGAAGGATTGCCCCCTCCGGCAGGGTGCCGGAACGGGTCTAGATTGGCTTTCGGTGGCTACGGAGGCTTCTGGCTGCGGAACTCCTGATCTAATGTTCGTTGTGGAAGTTTTTGGGTACGACGATATATATGGGTGCAGGAAGTACGTCAGAGGAGCCACGGGGGCCCCACGAGGCAGGGGGGCGTGCCCCCACCCTCGTGGGCAGCCCGTGTCTCCCCTGACGTGCACTCCAAGTTCCCTGGGTTGCTTTCCTTCCAAAAATAACTTCTCCAGTTGATTTCGTTCCGTTTCGACTTCGTTTGATATTCCTTTTCTTCGAAATACTGAAGTAGGCAAAAAAATAGCAAATCTGGGCTGGGCCTCTGGTTAATAGGTTAGTCCCAAAAGTAATATAAAAGTAGAAAATAAAGCCCAATATTGCCCAAAACAGTAGATAATATAGCACGGAGCAATCAAAAATTATAGATACGTTGGAGACGTATCAAGCATCCCCAAGCTTAATTCCTCCTCATCCTCGAGTAGGTAAATGATAAAAAGATAATTTTTGATGTGGAATGCTAGTTGGCATAATTTCAATGTAATTCTTCTTACTTGTGATATGAATATTCAGATCCATTAGATTCAAGACAAAAGTTCATATTGACATAGAAATAATAATACTTCAAGCATACTAACTAAGCAATCATGTCTTCTCAAAATAACATGGCCAAAGAAAGTTATCCCTACAAAATCATATAGTCTGGCTATGCTCTATCTTCACCACACAAAATATTTAAATCATGCACAACCCCGATGACAAGACAAGCAATTGTTTCATACTTTTGATGTTCTCAAACTTTTTCAATCTTCACGCAATACATGAGTGTGAGCCATGGACATAGCACTATAGGTGGAATAGAATGGTGGTTGTGGAGAGGACAAAAAGGGAGAAGATAGTCTCACATCGACTAGGCGTATCAACTAGCTATGGAGATGCCCATCAATAGATATCAATGTGAGTGAGTAGGGATTGCCATGCAACGGATGCACTAGAGTTATAAGTATATGAAAGCTCAACAAAAGAAACTAGTGGGTGTGCATCCAACTCGCTTGCTCACAAAGACCTAGGGCATTTTTAGGAAGCCCATCATTGGAATATACAAGCCAAGTTTTATAATGAAAGATTCCCACTAGTATATGAAAGTGACAACATAGGAGACTCTCTATCATGAAGATCATGGTTCTACTTTGAAGCACAAGTGTGGTAAAAGGATAGTAGCATTGTCCCCTTTTTTTGCCTTTTTATGGCCTTTTTTTGGGACAATGCTCGATTGAATGATGATCATCACACTTCTATTTATTTACAACTCAATGATACAACTCAATACTAGAACAAAGTATGACTCTATATGAATGCCTCCGGCAGTGTACCGGGATATGCAATGAATCAAGAGTGACAAGTATGAAAGAATCATGAACAGTGGCTTTGCCACAAATACTATGTCAACTACATGATCATGCTAAGCAATATGAAAATGATGAATGTGTCATGATGAACGGAATGGTGGAAAGTTGCATGGCAATATATCTCGGAATGGCTATGGAAATGCCATAATAGGTAGGTATGGTGGCTGTTTTGAGGAAGGTATATGGTGGGTGTATGGTACCGGCGAAAGTTGCGCGGTACTAGAGAGGCTAGCAATGGTGGAAGGGTGAGAGTGCGTATAATCCATGGACTCAACATTAGTCATGAAGAACTCACATACTTATTGCAAAAATCTATTAGTTATCGAAACAAAGTACTACGTGCGTGCTCCTAGGGGGATAGATTGGTAGGAAAAGACCATCGCTCGTTCCCGACCGCCACTTATAAGGAAGACAATCAATAAATAAATCATGCTCCGACTTCATCACATAACGGTTCACCATACGTGCATGCTACGGGAATCACAAACTTCAACACAAGTATTTCTCCAATTCATAACCACTCAACTAGCATGACTCTAATATCACCATCTCCATATCTCAAAACAATTATCAAGTATCAAACTTCTCATAGTATTCAACACACTCATAAGAGAATTTTATTATTCTTGAATACCTAGCATATTAGGATTTTAAGCAAATTACCATGCTATTTAAGACTCTCAAAATAACCTAAGTGAAGCATGAGAGTTCATTTATTTCTTCAAAATAAAACTACCACCATGCTCTAACAGATATAAGTGAAGCACTAGAGCAAACGACAAACTACTCCGAAAGATATAAGTGAAGATCAATGAGTAGTCGAATAATTATGCAACTATGTGAAGAATCTCTAACATTTAATAATTTCAGATCTTGGTATTCTATTAAAACAGCAAGAAAATCAAAATAAAATGACATCTAAGTATAGCAAACATCATGTGAAGAAGCAAAAACTTAGGATCAACCGATACTAACCGATAGCTGTTGAAGAAGAAAGGTGGGATGCCAACCGGGGCATCCCCAAGCTTAGACGCTTGAGACTTCTTGAAATGTTATCTTGGGATGCCTTGGGCATCCCCAAGCTTGAGCTTTTGTGTCTCCTTAATTCCTCTCATATCACGGTCTCCCTAAATCTCAAAAGCTTCATCCACACAAAACTCAACAAGGACTCGTGAGATAAGTTAGTATAAACCATTGCCAAAACCTTATCATACTCTACTGTAGCAAATCACTAAAATTATTATTCAACATTGAATACTAAATGCCTCTGAATATTTAATAGTCCTATCCTCAAATAGAATCATTAAAGAAGCAACCATATGCAAACAATGCAAACATAACAGCAATCTGCCTAAACAGGATAGTCTGTAAAGAATTCTGCAACATCCATACTTCCCTAGCTCCAAAAATTATGAAATAAAATTCCCACTGTATTAAATTTACCAGATCTTAATATTCAAAAGGTTTCAACATTTTACCACATTCTTACTTTTCTAGGGAATTATTGCAACAGCGGTAAACTTTCTGTTTTCAAACAGCGACATGTATACTTGTCGCATAGGCATAGTAAAGGCTATCAATGCCACTTTTATTGAAATAAAAGATGCAAAACATTGTTATAAATAACAGAAAGCAAATCCTAAAAAAATAAATTGATGCTCCAAGAAAAACACATATCATGTGGTAAATAAAAATATAGCTCCAAGTAAAGTTACCGATGAACGAAGACGAAAGAGGGGATGCCTTCCGGGGCATCCCCAAGCTTAGGCTCTTGGCTATCCTTGAATATTACCTTGGGGTGCCTTGGGAATTCCCAAGCTTAGGCTCTTTCCACTCCTTATTCCATAGTCCATCGAATCCTTACCCAAAACTTGAAAACTTCACAACACAAAACTTAACAGAAAACTCGTAAGCTCTGTTAGTATAAGAAAATAAATCACCACTTCAAGGTACTGTAATGAACTCATTCTTTATTTGTATTGGTGTTAAACATACTTTATTACAACTTCTCTATGGTTTATAAACTATTTTACTAGCCATAGATTCATCAAAATAAGTAAACAACACATGAAAAACAGAATCTGTCAAAAATAGAACAGTCTGTAGTAATCTGGATCAAACGTATACTTCTGGAACTCATAAAGTTCTCAAATAAATTTCTGGACCTAAGTAATTTATCTTTTAATCATATTAAAAAAGAATTAACTAAATAGCACTATCCAAATAAAAATGGCAGCAATTCTCGTGAGCGCTAAAGTTTCTGTTTTTGACAGCATGATCAACAAGACTTTCCCAAAGTCTTCCCAAAGGTTCTACTTGGCACAAACACTAATTAAAAGCATAAAACCACATCTAAACAGAGGATAGATGAATTATTTATTACTAAACAGGAACAAAAAGCAAGGAACAAAAGTAAAATTGGGTTGCCTCCCAACAAGCGCTATCGTTTAACGCCCCTAGCTAGGCATGATGATTTCAATGATGCTCACATAATGGATAAGAATTGAAACATAAAGAGAGCATCATGAAGAATATGACTAGCACATTTAAGTCTAACCCACTTCCTATGCATAGGGATTTTGTGAGCAAACAACTTATGGGAATAATAATCAACTAGCATAGGAAGGCAAAACAAGCATAACTTCAAAACTTTAAGCACATAGAGAGGAAACTTGATATTATTGCAATTCCTACAAGCATATGTTCCTCCCTCATAATAATTTTCAGTAGAATCATGAATGATTCAACAATATAACCAGTACCTAAAGCATTCTTTTCATGATCTACAAGCATAGAAAATTTACTACTCTCCACACAAGCAAAATTCTTCTCATGAATAATAGTGGGAGCAAACTCAACAAAATAACTATCATGTGATTGAAAATTAAGATCAAGATGACATGTTTCACGGTTATCATTATTCTTTAAAGCATACGTGTCATCACAATAATCATCATAGATAGGAGGCATGCTTTCATCATAATAAATTTTCTCATCAAAGCTTGGGGGACAAAAAATATCATCTTCATCAAACATAGCTTCCCCAAGCTTGTGGCTTTGCATATCATTAGCATCAAGGATATTCAAGGAATTCATACTAACAACATTGCAATCATGCTCATCATTCAAATATTTAGTGCCAAACATTTTATAGATTTCTTCTTCTAGCACTTGAGCACAATTATTCTTTCCATCATACTCACGAAAGATATTAAAAAGGTGAAGCGTATGAGACAAACTTAATTCCATTTTGTTGTAATTTTCTTTTATAAACTAAACTAGTGATAAAACAAGAAACTAAAAGACTCGGTTGCAAGATCTAAAGATATACCTTCAAGCGCAAACCTCCCCGGCAACGGCGCCAGAAAAGAGCTTGATGTCTACTACACAAGCTTCTTCTTGTAGACGTTGTTGGGCCTCCAAGTGCAGAGGTTTGTAGGATAGTAGCAAATTTCCCTCAAGTGGATGACCTAAGGTTTATCAATCCGTAGGAGGCGTAGGATGAAGATGGTCTCTCTCAAGCAACCCTACAACCAAATAACAAAGAGTCTCTTGTGTCCCCAACACACCCAATACAATGGTAAATTGTATAGGTGCACTAGTTCGGTGAAGAGATGGTGATACAAGTGGTATATGGATGGTAGATAATAGTTTTTGTAATCTGAAATGATAAAAACAGCAAGGTAGCAAGTGATAAAAGTGAGCATAAACGGTATTGCAATGCGTTGAAACAAGGCCTAGGGTTCATACTTTCGCTAGTGTAAGTTCCCTCAACAATAATATCATAATTGGATCAGATAACTATCCCTCAACATGCAACAAAGAGTCACTCCAAAGTCACTAATAGCGGAGAATGAACGAAAAGATTATGGTAGGGTACGAAACCACCTCAAAGTTATTCTTTCCAATCAATCCGTTGGGCTATTCCTATAAGTGTCACAAACAGCCCTAGAGTTCATACTAGAATAACACCTTAAGACACAAATCAACCAAAACCCTAATGTCACCTAGATACTCCAATGTCACCACAAGTATCCGTGGGTGTGATTATACGATATGCATCACACAATCTCAGATTCATCTATTCAACCAACACATAGAACCTCAAAGAGTGCCCCAAAGTTTCTACCGGAGAATCACGACGAAAACGTGTGCCAACCCCTATGCATAGGTTCATGGGCGGAACCCGCAAGTTGGTCACCAAAACATACATCAAGTGAATCACGTGATATCCCATTGTCACCACAGATATCCACGGCAAGACATACATCAAGTGTTCTCAAATCTATAAAGACTCAATCCGATAAGATTACTTCAAAGGGGAAACTCAATTCATTACAAGAGAGAAGAGGGGGAGGAGAAACATAGGATCCCACTATAATAGCAAAGCTTGCGATACATCAAGATCGTATCACCTCAAGAACATGAGAGAGAGAGACATCAAACACATAGCTACTGGTACATACCCTCAGCCCCGAGGGAGAACTACTCCCTCCTCGTCATGGAGAGCACCGGGATGATGAAGATGGCCATCGGAGAAGGATTGCCCCCTCCGGCAGGGTGCCGAAACGGGTCTAGATTGGCTTTCGGTGGCTACGGAGGCTTCTGGCGGTGGAACTCCCGATCTAATGTCCGTTGTGGAAGTTTTAGGGTACGACGATATATATGGGTGCAGGAAGTACGTCGGAGGAGCCACGGGGGCCCCACGAGGCAGGGGGCGCGCCCTAGGGGGGTGGGCGCGCCCCCCACCCTCGTGGGCAGCCCGTGTCTCCCCTGACATGCACTCCAAGTTCCCTGGGTTGCTTTCCTTCCAAAAATAACTTCTCCAGTTGATTTCGTTCCGTTTTGACTTCATTTGATATTCCTTTTCTTCGAAACACTGAAATAGGCAAAAAACAGCAAATCTGGGCTGGGCCTCCGTTTAATAGGTTAGTCCCAAAAGTAATATAAAAGTGGAAAGTAAAGCCCAATATTGCCCAAAACAGTAGATAATATAGCATGGAGCAATCAAAAATTATAGATATGTTGGAGACGTATCAATCACCGAGCCGCGTGACCCTAAATGGGCAGCGGCCCCCGAGTTCCGATCTGGCATCCCCACGCGGCTCACCTTTTGGCAAGAGAAGGGCCTGTCCTGGGGTAGTTCAGGAGAGCTGACCGGACTCCAAACATGTATTCAAAACATGGTGAACAAGAAGCTCAAACTCGTCAACGTAGTCCAGGTCATGCTCATCCGCCGGATCCTCCCGTGCCAACAACGGGCTTTCAACTTGTGGGAGTTCGACCCGGCCCAGCACCGAACTCTGAACAGGCTCTTCGACACAACTCACGAGGATGCTTGGAAGGTGCTATTCAAGCGTGCCGAGGTTCCCCCTCCCACTACCGGGGATCGCGGATTCTGCGCGAAGCGCCAAGCCAGCGCGGTAAGCTATTTTACCTCTCACGGGATACTAGTTTTTCATAGTTTGATTCTATGCGGGATCTAAGCTCCCGTACCTTTGACAGGACTGGCAGGAGACGGCCGGACAGATCGACTGTCCGACTCCTTTGCCCGAAGGCCCAGCAGACGCTCTCCTGATGAAGATGCTAACTCTGGCTCCTTACAAGGTGCCGGAGAAGACCAAGAAGGCCAAGGGAACCCGAAAGAGTTCCCAACGCCAGGCGTCATCGGACTCATCGTCTGATAACTCTGCGACACACTCCTCCCCCGAAGACAAGGAGGAAGAAGAAGATGCCCCCCTTCAGTTGGGGAAGACAAGAAAAGGAAGGCCGCCCCAACTGGGGAGGCTGAAGGGTCCAATAAGGGAAGGACCCTCCTTCCGGACAGTTCCATCACCGCTGCCGAAGGCGAAGACGAGTGGCTGCTCAGGGCCAAGCCCCTGGCGAAGTCGCAAGTATTCGATACCAGAGTAACTCATAGCATTCCTTTGTCGCACTGCTTCCCCTAACGCCGAATATGATTATGCAGGCCGCCACGAGCCCGTATCGATGTATCGTCGGGCGGCTCCATGGCTCGTCAGATATGGATAGCGATCCACTTCCGACCACCACCTCCACTTGCCGTGCGGACGACGCCGAGGTATTGTCTCAAGAGGCACCAGGTCGATGGGAGACAGTCCCGGAGGTGCCTCAAGGCGACCTTCCGGACTCCGGGAGCAGAGGGAATAAGGCCCCTGAGGGCTCCGAGTTCGGCCCTCAGCCGAACACCGCGCCGGAACCTCCAGTGGTTTCGGACTCGGGCATGCGGCCTCCTTCCAAGAGGGGCAAGACGCCTGTGCTGGTGACCTCTGTCCATCCAGAGGCGCCGGACAATCTGCTGGGAGCGCTTCGCAGCGCTTCCATTAACGAGGAGCACCGTACTATTATGAGTGCGGTGGTCCAGAAGGTTCAGTCCGCCAAGAGCGGATTGACTGAAGCCTGTGCCAGCCTTCTAACAGGCTTTGAGGTAAGTGTTTAAAATATAGGAAAAATATTACCGCATAGATAGTAGCCCCTGATGCTCTGTTCGGTGTTCACAAAGAAAAGCCGAACAGAGGATCAAAAAATATCGCAGGAGTCTAATATAAGTATGTTAATATGCGTATGCAGGCTTCGCTGCTGGCATCTGCCGCATTGACTGCGGAGGTCGCCGCACTGAAGCAGGACCTTAAAGGGTCCAAGGACAAGCTTGGCCTTGCCAAGAGGCAGCTCGAGGAGAACAAAGATAAGTAGTAAATAGTCTATGGATATGTATAAAAAGAATGCGATTGCAAAATGAGAGGATCATCATGAATTTGCCAAGGGCCACGACCGAAGTAGCGACCCTAAAGCAAGCGTTGTCCAAGGCCGAAGATAAAGCGGCCAAGGACCGCACCAAGCGGGAAAGGCAAGAGGCTCGGGTGGGCGAGGTGTAGCAAGAGCTCCAGGCTGTCGTGACAAAGCACGAGGCATTGGAGCTTGACTCGAAGACGCGAGAGTCTGAGCTTGCCGCGGCCCTCGAGAGTGCAAAGAGTGCCAAGGCCGAAGCCCAAAAGGCCCTCCAGGAGATTGACGCGATGAAGAAAATAGCGGCGGGTAAGGCATTCTATATGCAAAGCAAGCATGTGAAAGTAAATTACCTATTACTTACCCGAATCCGGAGCTCTCCAGGAGCATTCGTAGATTTGCCCCATAGCGTGTCGGATGGCACACAGTTTTACCAGGCCGAGGAGGGAAGCTCAATGGAGAAGTTGTTCTGGTCTCAGTATACTAGAACCGAACACCCGGTGCCTATGAGCGACCAGCTGAAGCAGCTGGTCGAGCTACACAAGGCAGCCGAACAGGCCATGAAGGGCTTTATAGTCCGGCTGTGGCCTGGCGATGCCCTTCCGAACAGCTACTTCGGCCTGGTGAGGCGGCTTGTGGATGCCTCCCCACGGCTGGAAGTCGTCAAGCGGTCCGTCTGGATCAAAGGTGCACGCGGGGCTTTCGCCCGTGTGAAGGTGCAATGGGCCAAGCTAGACGCCGTGAAGCTGATCAAGGAAGGACCGCCGTAGGGCAAGGAGCATCGCACCCCCGAAATTTATTATGAGGGTGTCCTGAAGGGTGCCCGTCTTGTAGCGGACGAATGTCCAAAGGATGTAATATTTGAGTAAACTTGCTCGTGTGATCCTGTATGATGAAAACTTGTTTCATATGCGCTATGCAACGCTTGTTTGAATTTAAAATATTACCTTCTGTTTGGCTGTTTATCCAATCTGAGAGATGGCTAGTCCTCGGCTTTTGCCCCCATGCCGCGAGTGCTGGGGTGTTTGGGATAAACCTGAGCACTCTTGTTCCTATTTTTGGGTCCTTCGAGGGAGGTGCTCAGCACAGCGAACAAGGCAACTGGACTAATAATGCTTTATCACTCTCACTTAGCCATAGAATTCTATAATTTTAAATTTCGGTGAAGCCCCTGGTATTCGGAAGGCCAAATTCGGGGCGTGATACACGCCTTTAAGCCGGACAGGACCGTCTCCTCGCTCTAAGCGGCATAAGTCTTTAGGGACTTGAAACCTCGCTGAACAGCGACCAGTCTCTCGCCTTATCATGACAGTCAGTTTTAGCTTTCTCTACTGAGGTGCTTAGCCCAGCAGAACCGGGGCACAATCGCAGTAGTTCTCCTAGTGCTACCTTAGCCGATAGAGTGGAACGTAAGGTACCAAAACATAGGAGCCGGGCAAACCCAACATTTGACCAAAGACATGATTCGGAGCTGATGCATATAATGCTATAAGTTCGGGGTGCCGCACTTGTGAAAGTGTTCAGACTTCTCACACCATAATGTGGGGTACTTAAGCCCCTGGTGTATTGGCCGTACCAAAGTGTACGGTTGCAAGGCGTCATTAATGAACACACACACACACATATATATATATATATATAACAAGAATGCAATAATAGTCGTAATGTTATGCATTGTTTATTCAAAAAGGTGCGTTAAAGCAGAATGATACAGATAGTGCGATAAGCAAAAAGTAGGACTATGTCCCATCCAAGGGCAAGCTGAGGAATAGTAAGTATTTCACTCGTTATCGTAATCCACCTGGGAGTTCCGTGGTGTGACGTAGCTTTCTGCCTCCTTGGTTGCTGCATCATGTGTTCGGCAATCATGCTGCCGGTCAGGGTTTCCAGAGATTAAAGTCCTGAAAAGAGAAAGATAACAAAGCGGGGAGCCCCTAGTGCGGTTTAAGCCACGTCTTGGAGCGTTCCGTAGCTGTGCCCCCCTCCCCACCTGTGCCCATGGTATTTTTAATGCGTAATTATGTACGCGTGGCACAGATTTCGCCGTTTGGCTAGGACTGGGGTGGGGGCCGCATTGCTACGCGAGCTCAGATCGTGCCAGGCGGTCTAGTTGCTGATTACTCCGAGCACGCTTGAAGGTGTCCGGGTCTTAAAACGCCGAACTGGTGGATTTCCTTGAGAGGTTGCTTTGCGCTTCTGCTGCAAGGGCCGCAGTGTGCTCCTCCGTGCGGAGAGAGCGTTCTGTGTTTCCATTAACTATGATGACCCCCCGAGGTCCTGGCATCTTGAGCTTGAGGTATGCATAATGCGGTACCGCATTGAATCTTGCAAATGCGGTTCGCCCGAGCAGTGCGTGATAGCCACTGCGGAACGGGACTATATCAAAGATTAATTCTTCGCTTCGGAAGTTATCCGGGGATCCGGAGACCACTTCCAATGTAATTGAGCCTGTGCAATGGGCCTCTACACCTGGAATGACACCTTTAAAGGTCGTTTTTGTGGGTTTGATCCTTGAGGGGTCTATACCCATTTTGCGCACTGTGTCCTGGTAAAGCAGGTTCAGGCTGCTGCCGCCATCCATAAGGACTTGAGTGAGGTGAAATCCGTCGATGATTGGGTCTAGGACCAGTGCGGCGAATCCGCCATGACGGATACTAGTGGGGTGGTCCTGCGATCGAAGGTGATCGGACAGGAGGACCATGGGTTGAACTTTGGGGCGACTGGCTCCAACGCATATACGTCCCTGAGCGCACGCTTCCGCTACCTCTTGGGATGTGGGTTGCGTATATCATGTTCACCGTCCGCACTTGTGGGGGGAACCTCTTCTGTCCTCCGGTGTTCGGCTGCCGGGGCTCTTCCTCGTCATCGCTATGTGGCCCCTTATCTTTGTTTTCGGCAATTAACTTGCCGGCCTGCTTGAATACCCAACAATCCCTATTGGTGTGGTTGGCTGGCTTATCGGGGGTGCCGTGTATTTGACACGAGCGATCGAGTATGCGGTCCAAACTGGATGGGCCCGGAGTGCTTATTTTAAATGGCTTTTTCCGCTAACCGGGTTTAGAGCCTTTGAATCTGGCATTGACTGTCGTATCCTCGTTATAGTCGCTGTTAATGCGGCGCTTATGTTTGTTGCGACGTGACCTGCTATTGCCATCCATGGTGTCCGAAGTACCATGGTTCTTTGATATGTTATTACTGCGAGCCAGCCAGCTGTCTTCTCCCACACAAAAGCGGGTCATGAGTGTCGTGAGGGCTGCCATAGATTTCGTCTTTTCCTGACCAAGGTGCCGGGCTAGCCACTCGTCGCGGATGTTGTGTTTGAAAGCTGCTAGGGCATCTGCATCCGGACAGTCGATGATTTGATTTTTCTTTGTTAGGAACCGAGTCCAGAATTGCCTGGCCGATTCTTCTGGCTGCTGAATTATGTGGCTCAAGTCATCGGCATCTGGTGGTCGCACATAAGTGCCCTCAAAGTTGTCGAGGAATGCGGCCTCCAGATCTTCCCAACAGCTAATGGACTCTGCTGGCAAGCTGTTAAGCCAATGCCGCGCTGGTCCTTTGAGCTTTAGTGGGAGGTATTTGATGGCGTGTAAGTCATCACCACGGGCCATGTGGATGTGGAGGAGGAAATCCTGGATCCATACCGCAGGATCTGTTGTGCCGTCGTATGATTCAATATTTATGGGTTTGAAACCCTCTGGGATTTGATGATCCATTACTTCGTCTGTGAAGCATAGGGGGTGTGCGGCGCCTCTGTGTTGGGCTATATCGCGACGCTACTCGAATGGGTCTTGCCCGCTGTGTTTGGCCCGGCCGGATTTACTTTTACTGTATCCGGCGTGACGTTTATCGTCTCGCATAGTGGCGCGCCCTCGTGATCCGTAGATCGATCTTGCATGCTTTTCTTTGTCCTCCAATATGTCTCGCAGGTCTGGCATATTTCCCCATGCCTTTTATTTGAATGATGTCGGGGTGCGGGCTGAGTTTTTGGCTGGAATGCCTCTCTATCGCGGCCACGAGGTGGCCGATCAGCCGCGTCATACGCTTCTTCCTCCAGTCGGGGTAGCAACTTGCATTTTGGGTAACTCTTGGAGGGGCGTTCGAGTTTATATTCCTCGGCCACGAGGACTTCAGTCCATCTGTCAGCTAGCAGATCTTGATCAGCTTGAAGCTGCTGCTGCTTTTTCTTAAGGCTATTTGCCGTGGCTATAAGTCGGCGCTTGAAGCGCTCTTGTTCGACGGGATCCTCTGGCACGACAAATTCGGCATCGTCGAGGCTTGCCTCGTCTTCGGAGGGGGGCATGTAATTATCGTCCTCCGCCTCTCCATCTGCCACTCTCTCTGGAGGGCTGGCCTTCCCATCCTCCTGTCTTAGATCGTGCTGGAGGGGATTGTTGTCATCTTCGGCACTATTCAGAGTGTTATTATCTCCTGTACCGGTATCACCACTTTTGCTTTGGCGGGACTTAGAGAGGCACCGCTGACGTCGGCGCTTGGGTTGCTTCTTGGAGGGGTCATCCTCCGCTGTCTCGTTGCCATTGCCTTCTTTGGGTGTGTCCACCATGTATATATCGTATGATGAGGTGGTTGTCCAGTGCCCTGTGGGCAGTGGTTCCTCTTCGTCTCTCGCATCGTCGTCCATACCGTCGATGTCTTCGGAGTCGAAGTCGAGCATGTTGGTTAAGTCATCGACAATGGCTACTAAGTGGGTGGTGGGTGGGCCGCGAATTTCTTCGTCGTCCGCATCCCAATCCTGCCGGACATAGTTCGGCCAGGATCCTTCTGACAAGGAGAGAGACCTTAATGAGTTCAATATGTCACCAAAGGGCGAGTGCTGAAAAATATCCGCAGAGGTAAACTCCATGATCGGCGCCCAATCAGATTCGCTAGGAATGGGCGTAGGCGGTTCGGAGTCCATGGCCGGAGAAGGATCTGGTAGTTTGACAACACGGCTCTCGTGCAGGGTAAGGTCGATGTTCGTCTCGATTGCCGATGAGGATAAAGCTTCCGTGGCGGGGTCCATCAAGCCGTCCATGGACGGCGCAACTGGCTCCGAATTGAGGGTCGGAGCGGCTGCCGGTGCGATCTCCTGAACACTGTCTGATGGTAGAGCTAAATTGTACTCATCATGACCGCGTGACGCACAAGGCATATGCTCGAATCCGTTGAAGATCAAGTCTCCACGGATATCGGCCGTGTAGTTTAAGCTTCCAAACCTGACCTGGTGGCCAGTGCGTAACTTTCGATCTGCTCCAGATGGCCAAGCGAGTTGGCCCGTAGTGCGAAGCCGCCGAACACAAAGATCTGACCGGGGAGAAAAGTCTCACCCTGGACTGCATCGCTATCGATGATAGAAGGAGCCATCAAGCCTAACGGCGATGACACAGAGGAACTCTCAATGAAAGCACCAATGTCGGTGTCAAAACCGGCGGATCTCGGGTAGGGGGTCCCGAACTGTGCGTCTAAGGCGGATGGTAACAGGAGGCAGGGAACATGATGTTTTACCCAGGTTCGGGCCCTCTTGATGGAGGTAAAAGCCTACATCCTGCTTGATTTATTCTTGATGATTTAGTAACGTAATCAACAACAACTAAAATATGTGTATACCCATTATAGGAAGGGAAAGGTCCCATATAATCAAAGCCCCAGACATCAGATGGTTCAATAACAAGTGAATAATTCATAGGCATTTCTTGACGTCTACTAATATTACCAATTCTTTGACATTCATCACAAGACAAGACAAACTTACGGGCATCCTTGAAGAGAGTAGGCCAATAAAACCAGATTGCAATACCTTATGTGCAGTTCTATCTCCAGCATGGTGTCCTCCATAAGCCTCGGAGTGACACTTGCGTAGGATCTGTTCCTGTTCATGCTCAGGTACACAACATCTAATAACACCATCTACTCCTTCTTTATAAAGATGTGGGTCATCCCAGAAGTAATGTCTTAATTCATAGAAGAACTTTTTCTTTTGCTGGTATGTGAAACTAGGTGGTATGAATTTAGCAACAATATAATTAGCATAATCAACATACCATGGAGCAGTACGAGAAGCATTTATGACAGCTAGTTGTTCATCAGGAAAGCTATCATCAATAGGTAGTGGGTCATCAAGAACATTCTCTAACCTAGACAAGTTGTATGCAACGGGGTTCTTAGCTCCCTTTCTATCAATAATATGCAAATCAAATTCTTGTAGCAAGAGAACCCATCTTATAAGTCTAGGTTTAGCTTCTTTCTTTTCCATAAGATATTTAATAGCAGCATGATCAGTGTGAATAGTTACTTTAGAATCAACAACGTAAGGTCTGAACTTATCACAAGCAAATACAACTGCTAAAAATTCATTTTTCAATAGTAGCATAATTTCTTTGGGCACTGCCTAGAGTCTTACTAGCATATTGAATAACATTTAATTTCTTATCAACTCTTTGTCCTAGAAATGGCGCTCCCACCCCCCACCACGGCTCTCCCACCCTCTCCGGTGATCTCCCTCTTTCTCCACTAATTTGTGGATTCTCACCGATCATCTGCTCCGGCGTCCTCTTTGGATCAAGGAAATACCCATCTCCAATGGGTTCTTCTAGTGGATCTACCCTTGGCTTGGATTTCTCCAAGGGTAGGGTTTTTGCAGATGAGGTTTTCAGATCTACTGGGCATACGGTCCACCCTTCAGGACATAGGAGGTCATTCATCTTAGTGGTTTCATTCAGCCGCCATGCCTTTCATCTCTCGGAGGATTCTGTGGCCGCGGTTTTGGAGGCAGTAATTGGAGGTTCGGCAATTGATCTTCATGTTGATCACATCAAAGATAAGGTTTACTCCTTTCAGGTATCTTGCAAGCAAGTTGGTTTTCTTATTATGGATCTTCGTTCCTATGCATGTGATCTGTTCAAGTGCTATTTTCATTTGTGGGGAAATGGGGGACCTAATTGTATTAGAGAGCTCCGAATCTGGAGGAAGGAATGTGACGCTGAATGGATTCTAGTTAGTCCTACTAAGCGTCGATCATCTTTAGGTCTTTTGGCCATGAATAAGCCTCCGGTTAGATCAGCTATTAAGACTGCTGCATCTGCTCATAAAAAGCTTTCTTTTGCCACGTTTGAGCGATACTCTGCCTGCAAGGGATATAGATATCTGGCTACGCAAGAATGCATTGACATCATGACAGATGCGGGGTATGATCTTCCTGCTCATGAACGTGTAGTCATACATCAATCGCCACCCACAGACTTGTTTTGGACGGTGGCTCGTCCACCTATTATTTTTGGTACAGTCACTCCTTTGCCGGCGTTGAGCCGGCCAGAATCTTCTTCACCGGTAATTGATCCGGTTTCGGAGGAACTTTCCCCTGTGCATGCGGAGATTTCGCCCGTTAGTTGCGCAGAGGCGGGATTGTCACCCATTCAAAACAATTGTCATGTTTCTGACCCAGTGGCTTTGGAGGCCCGTCAGGTCACTACCCCACCTTTGCTGCTTAGCCCATCTGCCTCTGGGCCTTCCACGCCTCCGGTCCCAACTCCTCTGGGCCATTGTCCAGATATCCCTACATCTCAGGAGGCTGCGAGGCAGTTTGAAGCTATGGTCGATGACATGGTGGACCGTGTGGTTACCTGCACTATTTGTTCTTAGAAGGCCACTTGTCAATGACTTGTGGAATGAGTAGTCTGTACGGCTTGCTCTCGTCCTGGTCACTCTAGCCATGACTGTAATGATTTCGCGCGCTCCAATGGATTGGTTTGGAGGCCAATTTCGGTGCAACAAAAAACGAGTTTATCGGAATCTGCTACTTCTCATGGGAACAGAGCCGGAGTTATTGGGATAGACTGTCCTGTCCCATCGCCGCCGCCTCCATTGCATCTTCCCTCTCCCCAAGCCAAAGAAAACCCCCGACAAGCTTCTGGCTCTTCCATGGCGAACTACGAGCTCGATCCACAGCGCTTTGTGCCCCCTGGCCACCACATCATTGACGATGGCGATCATCGGCTACCACGCACCTTCTTCACGCCCGCCGCACGTCCGCTCCGTCGGCATGAGGATTTCATGGTTGTCGAGGTGATGCCGGCGCCGGAGGGGCCATTCGGCCCGGTGCGGGAAGTAGTTGTCCAGTTTCTGCAAAACAGAGGTATTTTGGTCCGATCTGCTCAGCCGTGGTTTCATGGGGTAGGGCTGTTTCAAGTCAGGGATCCGTCAGTTAGGTATACCTTGGTTCAGCATGCACCTTTTCCATTGGGCAATGATCGTTTTGTCAGATTTATGAAGCATGATGAGGGAGAAAATTTCAAAGGAACACATGGTTTTCGCAAGGGTTGGTTAATGTTCATTGGGATTCCCCTGGATTACCGCACCACTGAATACATCTCGCAGGCCGTAGGCACTTTTGGAAAGTTTATTTCTTGGGATAGTGAGGATCCTTATCTTGTCCGGACTTTGGTTGAAGCTAGTTTCCCAGATACGCCGTTGGTTCCAAGAGATGTTGTGTTTGATGATTATGCGGAGTATGGAGGTGCTCAAGTGTCTTGGACCGCTGCTTGCTATGTTCTTGGCGCAGATTTTGCAGATCAGATGCCAAATGACGAAGACCCTATGCCCTTGGATGGAAACCCTCACCCGTTGCCTGGTAATCTGGTTCCAGATAATTTGATGTTTGTCTTACCACCATACCCAATGTTGGGTTGGAATGATGCACCTGTCGCTCCACCTCCTCCACCGGTGAATGACGAAGTGCCTAGTTGGGGCAATGCCATGTGGGGAGATGAAGCTGGGAATGAGCAGGCCCCACACCCTGCTGCTCCCGAACAGGATCAAGTTTCAATAGTGATTGATCAGCCCGAAGGATCTGCTTCTGTAGAGCAACAAGAACAAGAAGTTCAAATCCAACAACAGCATGATTTACCACTTCCAGAACTTCAACACCCTGTCTTTGAGGAGAATCAGCTTGCCATTGTGCCCCATCATCCTCCTGTGATTCAGCAGCAGGAAATCTTTATTGGTATGGCACGCATTGTGGCTGGACCTCCTCTTCCCCCGGAGATGGTTTGGAAAAGGTCTTTCCAGAACCTTATGTTCGATTTCTCAGTTAAGGAAGTGCCAAGGTCTATCTTATTCAAGCCGATGGGCACAATCATTTACTCCAAGAGGTCGTGGTCCATTGCTTTTGATGAATCAAGGATGATTTCTTGTTTGGCTGCTTCTCTGCCTGTGGTTCCTGCTGTCAGAAAACCTGTCATGGTGAAGCGCCCGATGGCCAGAGCTTTATTTGAGGCGCTGCTGGCTGTTTTAGATTCTGTTTCTGAAGAAGTTGGGTCTGATAGTTCTGCTGTTCCTGTATCGGTTCAATCATCACCTTTGGTTTTCTCTGTGGAACAATCCTCTGCGCGTAAGCGGAGAGAGAAGAAGAAGGCTCATGTTGTCGATACGTTACTAAGGCGTTGCACTCAGAGCGCGGCAAATTTGGATGGCTACAAAAACGTGGTTTTTGAGCAGCTTTCTCTACAGCCATCTAAGAAGCGCCCCCGTGCAAAGCCCATGGAGAACAAGGCCCAGCCCACTTCTGCGGATGATTCTGAAGATGCTCTGCCTACTGCACCACCACACACCCCACTTCATGTTCTCCAAGCTGTGGGCGCGGAGCTAGAGATTGATCCTTCGCTTCTATCGGTGGACAAGCTTATGGCTAATCCACAGGAGGACTCGCCTGCATCTTCTGCTTAGTATTTATGTTATCTTCTATGTCGAGGCCGAGGGCGCCTATTATGCTTGTCTTTTTTCTGTTGAACTGAGTCCGGTCTGGGATGTGGCACATTGGAATTCTGAACTTTACTTTATTTTGGATGGTATGGCATTATGTGCCATACTCTTCTTGCTACTCTACGCAATGGTTATTTATGAATCATGTTACAACGCGTAGTTGGAAAGTTTTATGTTGGAATGTTCGCGGTCTGAACTCGGATGCTAGGCAGCGCTCTGTCAGGGAGAAAGTGACAGAGAGTCAGTGTTCAGTGCTTTGTTTGCAAGAAACTAAGCTATCCTCTAGCTCACGTTCAATCATGAAAAGCATTTGTCCTCATGGGTTTGATCAATTCGCTGAGTCTCCCTCTAGTGGAGCCTCTGGGGGTCTTTTAACAGCGTGGCGATCTGATGTGTTTTGTGGCACCCTACTCGAAGTCAAACCCTACGCTATCGTTATGCAATTTACCTCGGTTCATAATAATGAGCAATGGTTTCTGGTTAATGTGTACGGTCCATGTCAGGGGGAGTTGCGCGATGAGTTTGTTTCCTGGATTTACAACTTGGACATTGATCCGGACCAGATGTGGATGTTGATGGGGGACTTCAACTTCATCCGTTCCATTGATAATAGGAATCTCCCCAGGGGCGATATAAATGATATGTTTATTTTCAATGAAATAATTGGCCATTTGGGACTGTTGGAACTTCCTCTAAAAGGACGAAAATTTACTTGGTCTAATATGCAGGACAAGCCTCTTCTGGAACAGTTGGACTGGGTTTTTACTTCTGCAAGTTGGATTAACATTTACCCCATGACCCAACTGACCCCTTTTGCCAAGACTGCGTCTGATCATGTTCCTTGTCTGGTGACCATCCGTACAGCGATTCCAAAAGCACATATCTTCAGGTTTGAAAACTTTTGGATCCATCAGGCTGGTTTCATGGAGTGTGTTCAGGAGGTTTGGACTCGTCCCCCCCGTAAGACCCATATTTCGGCAATAATTGTTGACAAACTCAAGGCGTTGAGGTTTGCATTGAAGAAATGGCAGAAAGGTTTATCACATATTAAAAGGTTAATTGAGAAGTGTAACTGGGTAATTCTTTGGTTGGACAATCTTGAGGAGAAGAGATCTCTGTCCAGGCCTGAGTTTAATTTCAGGAAAATCACAAAATTGCACCATGAACATCTGCTTCACATGCAATATCTGTACTGGAGGAAGAGATGTACAATTAGGTACATCAAAGTGGGAGAGGAAAACTCTAAATTCTTTTAGGCCATGGCAACTGAGAGATATAGAAAAAACTCTATTGCTAGCTTATTGCTGTCTGATGGATCAGTAACGTCAAACCATGAGGAAATGGCCAAAGAATTCTTGTCATCCTTCAAAAGCAGAATGGGGACAGTTAAGTCAATTTCTTTGGATGAAAACATATTGTCTCTAATACTTAGGGTCCAGGGCTTGGAGGTGCTCACAAAACCGTTTGAATTAAAAGAAATTGAGCAGGTTATTAAGGACTTGCCTATTGATAAGGCACCTGGACCTGATGGCTTTAATGGGCTTTTTTTTAAAAAGTGTTGGCATATAATTTCTGCTGATTTTATACAGATGGTTAAGGAGTTTCATGCTGGAACAGTGCAGTTAGAAAATTTGAATGATGCATACATTACCCTGATTCCAAAGAAGCAGACACCTGAGTGTGTGGGAGACTTTAGGCCAATTTCACTAACCTCTGTTGGTCTAAAATTCCTTACAATCAAATGTGTGCATAAAAATCAGTATGGTTTCATAAAATCAAGAACAATCCAGGATTGTCTTGCTTGGACCTTTGAGTATATCCATCAGTGCAATCAGTCTAAAAGGCCCATCCTTTTGCTTAAGTTAGACTTTGAAAAGGCTTTTGATTCTATTCAGCATGAGGCTATCATAAAGATTTTAATTGCAAAAGGTTTTGATGAACGCTGGATTATTGGATTAAGCAGTTGCTGTCTTCTGGCACTTCTTTTGTCCTTTTGAATGGAGTCCCTGGTAATCACTTTAAATGCAAATGTGGAGTCAAGCAAGGGGACCCAATTTCTCCTTTGCTCTTTGTTATTGCGGCTGATCTCTTGCAGACATTGATTAATAATCTGCTTCATCAAGGTTTAATATGCAGGCCTCTGCCTACCCATGATCCTGATTTCCCGGTGGTCCAATATGCTGATGACACACTGCTTTTCTTAAATGCTGATAAAGATCAATTGGGGGCTCTGAAATCAGTTTTGCATTCCTTCTCACAGGCAACTGGACTTCAAATCAATTTCCATAAATCCTCCATGTATCCCATTAATGTAAGTGATCAGGATGCTTCTGACCTTGCTGCCTATTTTGGTTGCAAATTAGGCAATATGCCTTTTACTTATCTGGGTCTACCAGTGGGGACCACTAGGCCCAAAATTGTGGACCTTATTCCCCTTGTGGATTGTATGGAGAGAAGATTGACAGCAAGTTCTTGGTTCTTGCCTCAAGGGAGCAGATTGCAATTAGTTAATTCTGTCATTTCTTCATTGCCTATCTTCTTCCTTTGCAGTTTGTCAATTCCTCAGGGTATTTTGAAACAATTGGAAAGAATCCAGAGGCAGTGTTTATGGTGGAAATATGGTCAGGAAAGGGGACATTCATTGGCGGCTTGGCCACTTGTTTGCAGGCCTAAGTCGAAGGGGGGGTGCTTGGAATCTTAAACCTTGGTTTGCAGAATGATGCTCTCCTACTGAAACATCTCAATAAATTTTATAACAAGATGGATGTGCCCTGGGTGCAGTTAGTTTGGGATACTTACTATTTTGAAAGGATTCCACATGATACAGTTCTTTGTGGCTCTTTTTGGTGGAGAGATGTCTGTAAGTTGATGGATAATTTCAGGGCAGTTACTTCGGTTGATGTTCATAGTGGAGATACAGTGCAATTCTGGTCTGACTATTGGCAAATTGGAAACAGTTCTGTCCCTCTGCAAGATCGATTTCCTAGGCTATATTCTTTTTGTCTCCACAAAAATCTCTCAGTCAAGGAAGTCTTTGAGGCTAGTAGTTTCTAGGACCTTTTTTACTTGCCTCTTACTGAACAAGCTTTTCAGTAACTACAACAGCTTTCCTCTTTAATGGAGTCTTTCCATTTGGACAGTAACTCCCATGACCACTGGGGATGGAGGCATGGCAAGAAATCAGAATATACTGCAAAATGGTTTTATGATTTTGTCTATCAGCCAATGGTATCAAACCCCATTCTGGGGTGGATATGGAAAAGCTGTTGTACTATGTCGATCAAGATGTTTGCTTGGCTTGTTATAATGGACAGGGTTAACACCAAGGACATGATTCAGAGGAGGCATTGGAGGATTAATGAAGGACCAGAATGTGTTCTTTGCCTGACTGGAATACTGGAGGACAGAAATCACCTCTTTTTCCAGTGCAATTTTAGTGTTCGCGTGTGGAACTATCTGCAAATTGAATGGAAAGATTGTGATGATATGGTGGAAATTGCTCGTCATACTAGGAAGGATTTCAACAAGCCTTTCTTTGGGGAGGTGGTTTTCACGGCCTGGTGGAATATTTGGAAGATCAGGAATGATAGAGCTTTCAGGAACATTCAACCATCTTTCAGGGCATGGAGGAATGGCTTCATTCATGATCTTACTCTTCTCTCTCATCGAATCAAACGGAAATATAGAGATGCCCTTCTTGAGTGGATTGATTTTCTTCCTCCTTGAGGAGAGTTGCTTCTTTGTTTCTTTGTAATTAATAGGTATAGTGCACCCCTTCTCTGTATAGCCTTCTTTAGAGCCTTCCCTCTTTTCTTTTATTCTTTTATTTCTTTCCTCATCTTGAGGAAACCCTGTATGCCTTTTGCTTTATTAATAAAATGATGTGGGGTGCAAGCCCTGCAGTCTTCATGGTCAAAAAAAACTCTTTGTCCTAGAACAGCCCCTATAGCATAATCACTAGCATCACACATAATTTAAAATGGTAAATTCCAATCAGGAGGTTGAACAATAGGTGCAGAAACTAAAGCTTTCTTAAGTATTTCAGATGCTTCTACACAATCATCATCAAAGACAAAAGGAACATCTTTTTGTAAGAGATTAGTCAGAGGCCGAGAAATTTTAGAAAAGTCCTTAATGAACCTCCTATAAATACCGGCATGACCAAGGAAGCTTCTTATACCTTTAATGTCCTTAGGGCACGACATCTTTTCAATAGCATCAACCTTAGCTTTATCAACTTCAATACCTCTTTCAAAAAATTTATGCCCCAAGACAATACCTTCATTAACCATAAAGTGGCACTTCTCCCAATTCAAGACAAGATTAGTTTCTTCACATCTCTGCAAAACTCGATCAAGGTTGCTTAAGCAATCATCAAAAGAAGTCCCGTAAACAGAGAGATCATCCATGAATACCTCAACAATCTTTTCACAAAATTCAGAGAATATAGCAGTCATACATCTTTGAAAGGTAGCAGGTGCATTACATAAACCAAAAGGCATACGTCTATAAGCAAAGGTACCGAAAGGGCAAGTAAAAGTTGTCTTTTCTTGATCCTCTTTTGACACAGGTATTTGATAGAAACCAGAATAACCATCTAGAAAGCAAAAATGTGTATGCTTGGATAATCTTTCTAGCATTTGATGAATAAAAGGTAAAAGGTAATGATCTTTTTTAGTGGCTTTATTTAATTTGTGGAAATCAATTACCATTCTATAACCTGTAACAATTCTTTGTGGGATCAATTCATCTTTATCATTAGGAACAACAGTAATACCTCCCTTCTTAGGGACACGATGGACATGACTTAACCACTGACTATCACCAACAGAATAAATTATACCTGCCTCCAGAAGCTTTAGTATTTCTTTTCTTACCACTTCTTTCATCTTAGGATTTAACCTCGTTGGTGATCAACAACCGGTTTAGTGTCTTTCTCCAGCTTTATTTTGTGCTGGCATAGAGTGGGACTAATGCCCTTAAGATCATCAAGAGTATATCCAATAGCAGCACAGTGCTTCTTCAGAGTTTTCAATAATCTCTTTTCTTCATGCTCTTAAAGGTTAGCACTAATAATAACAGGATATATCTCTTTCTCATCAAGATAAGCGTATTTAAGAGTATCAGGTAAAGGTTTAAGCTCAAACACAGGATCACCCTTAGGTGGAGGGGGATCCCCTAGGATTTCAACAGGCAAGTTGTGTTTCAAAATAGGTCCATGTTTAAAGAATACTTCATCTATTTCCCTGCTTTCATTCATAAACATATCATTTTCATGGTCTAGCAAATATTGTTCTAAAGGATCAGTAGGAGGCATGGCAATAGAAGCGAGACCAATAATTTCATATTTACTAGGCAATTCTTTATCATGGGGTTGTCTACGAAATTTAGCAAAATTAAACTCATGAGACATATCCCCTAAACCAACAGAAAAAATATCCTTATTGTAGTCTATCTTAGCATTAACAGTATTCAAGAAGGGTCTACCAAATATAATGGGGCAAAAGTCATCTTGTGGGGAACCAAGAACAAGAAAATCAGCAAGATATTTAACTTTCCCACACAAGACTTCAACATCCCTAACAATCCCAACTGGTGAAATAGTATCTCTATTGGCAAGCTTAATTGTAACATCTATCTCTTCTATCTCAGCAGGTGCAATATCATGCATAATTTCTTTGTATAAGGAATGAGGTATTGCACTTCCAATAGCGCCCATATCACATAAGCCATGATAGAAATGATCTCCTATTTTAACAGAAATAACAGGCATGCCTACAACAGGTCTATGTTTATTTTTAGTATCAGGTCTAGCAATTCTAGCAGATTCATTGCAGAAGTAAATAACATGCCCATCAATATTATCGGCCAAGAGATCTTTAACCATAGCAACACTAGGTTCAAATTTAATTTTCTCAGGGGTTTTAGCTGTCTTAATATTACTTTTGTTGACCACGGTTGAAGCTTTAACATGATTCTTTATTCTAACAGGGAAAGGTGGTTTCTCAATATAAGCAGTAGGAACAACAGGATCATTATAAGTGATAGTATTTTCTTCAACTTTAATAGGTGCAACTACTTTTACTTCAATGGGAGGATTATATTTAAACCACTTCTCCTTAGGGAGATCAACATGAGTAGCAAAGGATTCACGGAAAGAAGCTACTATCTCAGAGTCAAGTCCATATTTAGTGCTAAATTCACAGAAAGCATCGGTATCCATAAAAGATTTAACACAATCAAACTTAGGTGTTATACCTGACTCCTTACCTTCGTCGAGGTCCCAATCTTCAGAGTTGCGTTTAATTCTTTCCAATAAATCCAATTTGAATTCAATAGTCTTCATCATAAAAGATCCAGTACAAGAAGTATCGAGCATGGAGCGATTACTGAGAGAAAGCCGAGCATAAATTTTTTGAATAATCATTTCTTTTGAGAGCTCATGATTGGGGCATGAATATAACATTGACTTAAGCCTTCCCCAAGCTTGAGAGATGCTTTCTCCTTCGCGAGGCCAAAAATTATATATATAATTACGATCACGATGAACAAGATGCATAGGATAAAACTTCTGACGAAATTCCAATTTCAATCGTTGGTAGTTACATGATCGAATATCATCACATAGCCTCAACCATGTCAATGCATCTCCCTTCAAAGATAAGGGGAAGACCTTCTTCTTGATAACATCCTTAGGCATACCTGCAAGCTTAAATAATCCACAAACTTCATCCACATAGATTAGGTGCAAATCGGGATGCAATGTTCCATCACCTGTGAAAGGATTAGCTAGCAGTTTCTCTATCATACCCGAAGGAATTTCAATGTAAACATTTCCCGTAGGTTGAGGAGCAACTCTTTGCTCTACTGGTCGGCGTGAAGATACCCCTAACAAGCCCCTCAAAGGATTATGTTCCATAGTAACAAGTGACAGTAAATTTCAGCACACTATATAAATTTTTCCTTACCAAAGGCGCTTCACTCCACGGCAATGGCACCAGAAAAGTGTCTCGCGTTCGGTACTTTGATAATTTGATATGTGGGTGGACCGGTGCTTGGGTACTATCCTTACTTGGACAAGCATCCCACTTATGATTTAACCCCTATTGCAAGCATCCTCAACTACAACAGAAGTATTAAGGTAAACCTAACCATAGCATGAAACATATGTATCCAAATCAGCCCCTTACAAAACAACGCATAAACTAGGGTTTAAGCTTCTATCACTCTAGCAACCCATCATCTACTTATTACTTCCCAATGCCTCCCTCTAGGCCCAAATAATGGTGAAGTGTCATGTAGTCGACGTTCACATGACACCAGTAGAGGGATGACAACATACATCTCATCAAAATATCAAACGAATACCAAATTCACATGAATACTTATAGCAAGACTTCTCCCATGTCCTCAGGAACAAATGTAACTACTCACAAAGCATATTCATGTTCATAATCAGAGGGGTATTAATATGCATAATAGATCTGAACATATGATCTTCCACCAAGTAAACCAACTAGCATCAACTACAAGGAGTAATGAAAACTACTAGCAACCCACAGGTACCAATCTGAGGTTTTGTCGGCGTTCTGGGAATGGGGGTCCCCCGACTTGCCTGCCTGTGGCCCACGACGTGGCTTTGCTAGCAGGCTTGTACGAACCATCTTCATCGACGAGGCAATCAAGACCTTCGCGAGGGGCCAAGCCTCACGAGGCGAATGACGCAAGATCTCCTCAGGAGCGGCCTCACCAGGCGGGCTCGCGAGGGGCGGAGAGTTCAAGGCCAAGCAAACCTCGCGAGGTTCTAGTGACGTGAGCCATGACGACCAAGGCCAGGCGGGCGCCAGTGCGCGCAGCGTCCTTGTTTCCTCTTTGGTGCTAAGGAAGCAGGCGCAGGCGCGGGGTACCGAGGCGTCAAGCAAAGGTTTCCATATCGGTGCAACGAGACCAAGACCAGCAGGACGGCAAGACGGAGGTCACCATGGAGCCCAAGGCGGCGTCATCACCAGAGCCTTTTGCGGGCAAAGACCACTTTTGTCAGGATAAGCTGTACTAGCTGTCCCCTTTCAAATTGGCCATTGTTGGCTCCCTTCCCGCTCAATATTTGGGGAGAGGACCAGGGCCTCTATAAATAGAACTAGCCACCACCATAGCTAGGGGAGGAGATCGAGGCGAGAGGGAGGTAAGATCGAGAGAGACCAGAACAACCACAAGATCACAGAGCACAAGAACACCTCTCCACAGGAGGCTGTTCTTCCCCCTGTACTGTTCATCATCAGCCCAGAGGCAATCCACCACCACCACACTGGAGTAGGGTATTACACCACAATGGTGGCCCGAACTAGTATAAATCTTGTGTCCTTTGTGTTGCGAGTTCATCGAGTTAGTTCGCAAGATCTTAGCTGAGTTAGGACGTGGATCAGTAGGGGGGAAATCTTTGTGCGCACCCCAGAGTTCGAACCTTAAGGGTTTTGCCGGAACCCGTGATCCGACATTTGGCGCGCCAGGTAGGGGTGCGCCAAAGCCTCCCTTCCGTCGCTCCGCATCATGTCGCTTCATCGTCTCCATAGCGGACGCACGCCGCGCTCGCGCCGAGCGCCCGGCTGCCCTTGCCACCTACGTTGCTCAGATGGCCCCTGTCGGCTTGCCACCCCGTCGCTCTCCGTCGCATGCCGCCAACGCCGCCACTGGCCCAGCGGGGAACGAGCAGCAAGCATCCTCGCTGCACCCCTCGGTGCGACAGGACGGCCGCACTGCCACTCCATCACTGACTCCCGCTGGTTCGTCGTCTCACACTCGTCGCGTCCCCACCGACGCACAGGTCGCTCTCCTCATGGCACACGAGCTCCTGCGCTACCACCCAGTCGACGATCTCTACGAGGACTGGCTTGACCGCATCGCTGAGCTTGTCCGCGCCGCAGGGGGCTCCCCTGCGTCGTCCCTCTCTCTGCCTCACCCTCTGCTAGCCACGGGCGACGCAGCTCACGAAGCACCTCCACCACCTCTGCACCAAGACGGCGCCCTAGCACCAAGGCGCGCGACCCACCGAGTTCGGCACCCGCGCGTGAAGAAATAAGCTGTCAAGAAGTCCCTCGACCGCAAGAGAACGCTCCGCCACTCCTCGCACCGCCGCGCCAAGACCGCTTGCTGCAACAAGGCCCCGCGCCACTTGCCGTAGCAGCGCGCAGGCGCCAAGACCAAGTTCCACCTCCAAGGCAGGCCTCGGTGACCATGGCTGGCTGCCGCGCCTTCACCCCCGAGCTGCGTAGCATCGCCTGGCCGGGCAAGTTCAAGCCAGATCTGCCTCCTTGCTATGACGGCACCCCTGACCCCGCGGAGTTCCTGCAGCTCTACAAGCTGAGCATCGAGGCGGCCAACGGCGACGAGAAGGTCATGGCGAACTGGTTTTCCATGGCCCTCAAGGATGGCGTCCGCTCCTGGCTCCTGAACCTGCCTCCAGGCTCGATTTCCTCCTGGGACGAGATGCGCAACCGCTTCATCGCCAACTTCCAGGGCACTCGCGACCGCCCCCCGGTCGCGGGTGACCTGTGCCGCATCAAACAACAACCAGGAGAGATCCTGCAGAAGTACATCCAGCGCTTCAACAGCGCGGGAATCAAGATCCCCAAGGTGACCAATGAGGCCATCATCTCAGCGTTCTCCGACAGCGTCCGTGACGTCAAGATGAAGGAGGAGCTCGCCATCCATGAGGAGCTGTGCACGACCTTGGAGCTGTTCAACATCGCGACCAAGTGTGCAAGAGGTGAGGAGGGGCGCCTCTCCCTCCTCGATCTCCCTAACGCTGACCCAGAGGAGAAGAAGACCAAGGCCAAGGACGTGAAGCGCAAAGGAGTGGTCGTGCTCGCGGCTGAGCCAGACACCAAGCGCGGCCGAGATCTTCCCAGGTCATCCAAGAGCAGCCGACCGTTCTGCGCCTTCCATAACATGCATACCCACAACACCAGCGACTGTCAAGAGCTTAGGGCCATTCAAGAAGGATGCTTCGGTCGACGCCCCGAGCACAGCGACGGGGGCTACGGCTGTCGTGGTTTTGTCACGGCAGATGTCCTCGTGAAAGGACTTAGTCATGGAGCCATCGCGACGGGTTAGCTTGAAGGGGTTAAAGCGGACAAGGTACGCGAGGAATTATACTGGTTCGGCCCCTTACGGCGAAGGTAAAAGCCTACGTCCAGTTATGATGGAATTGCTAGGGTTTCGATGACCAGGGAGCGAATCCGCTTTGCCTGGCTCTCGAGTTATTGTTTCCGTCCCTAAATCTCCGCCGGGTCATCCCTTTATATACACGGGTTAACGCCCGGCGGTTTACAGAATCCCGAGGTTGGCTCATACACGTGCCCGGCTCGGTTTCTACCTTTCCTTGCCTTACAACATAAGTTACATATCATATGGCGGTTTATATCTACGGGTCCTAATCCGCCTTTGGGCCCTGGGCCTTCATGTAGATCTCCTTTGTAAAGCACCATACCTCTTGTCTTCATGGGATTCGAACATGACTAACTCCTTGTGGGCATAACCCGGCTCCTCATGGCCGGTTTATACTTAATAGTAATATCCCCAACATTAGGCCCTAGATTGATTTGAACTCGTTCATGTAAATCTTCAACACTTAGAAAAATTCCTCCTTCTGCACCTTCACATAGATCTTGTAAACCGCCATGACGTCATCTTCCAGGTTTGTAATAAACCGCCATGATGTCACCTTTTCATTAAAACCGAAGATACCCTTCATTAATGATCCTCCAACAATCGAGGCAACAACTTTGCTGCATATCCATTTTTTGGGCTCCTTGATTTTCGCACCTGTCGCTTATCTCTTTGTCTTATAAATAGGGCCGAGGGTTCCTTTTCTTTCCTCCCGTTGCCTCTTCGTCTCTCTTCTATCTCGTGTCACCTCAACACTCGAGCACCTCCGCCGTCGTCAACCTTCGCTTCTGCCTCAACTCCGGCCGCTGCATCACCCTGACCGTACCAGAAACCTGCAGCGCCTCTTTGCTGTTTCACAGCTTCAGTAAGTTGTTCTTCCCTTCCTGTCGGTGTCAAAACTGGCGGATCTCGGGTAGGGGGTCCCGAACTGTGTGTCTAAGGCGGATGGTAACAGGAGGCAGGGACACAATGTTTTACCCAGGTTCGGGCCCTCTTGATGGAGGTAAAACCCTACGTCTTGCTTGATTATTCTTGATAATATGAGTAGTACAAGAGTTGATCTACCATGAGATCAGATTGGCTAAACCCTAGAAGCTAGCCTATGGTATGATTGTATGTTGTCCTACGAACTAAACCCTCCGGTTTATATAGGCACCGGATGGGGCTAGGGTTACACAGAGTCGGTTACAAGGAAGGAGATCTACATATCCGTATTGCCAAGCTTGCCTTCCACGCCAAGGAGAGTCCCATCCGGACACGGGACGAAGTCTTCAATCTTGTATCTTCATAGTCCAAGAGTCCGGCCAAAGGATATAATCCGGCTGTCCGGATACCCCCTAATCCAGGACTCCCTCAGTAGCCCCTGAACCAGGCTTCAATGACGATGAGTCCGACGCGCATATTGTCTTCGGCATTGCAAGGCGGGTTCCTCCCCCGAATACTTCATAGAAGATTTTGAACACGAGGATCGTGTCCGACTCTGCAAAACAAGTTCCACATACCACCATAGAGAGAATAATATTTCCACAAATCTAATCTGCTGACGTACCCCGTAGCGTGACATCACACCACAGCTAAGTCTTTATTCGAATCGTTTTTCATAACCTATCTTAGCGTGTTTCGCGAGGCGGTTTCCTTGGCACGTCTTGTCGAAGCAGAGATCGTGTCCCCTTATTACGGGATTCCCATCAGTACGGACGTGGGTAACCCAACCGCGCCATCAATTACGGCGCTTGGGGGATAAGCGAGTTTTACCAGGCTCGTGGGGGTGCATAGTTTTGTCCGCCCTTATAAAGGGATAAGGTTTCACCTTTTTCTACCCACGCCTTCTTCCTCCTTGCTCGTCCATTCTCGCGCACTCGAGCTCCAGCGCCCAAGTCCACATCCTTCTCCTCAACTCTCTCCAAACATGTCCGGAGCGGGAGGCAAGTGGATGGTCTCCTCCGTCACGGAGGGACACATCAAAAAACTACGTGGGGCCAGATACTTAGCCGCGGATATCGCGCACCGGCTGCCAGCCGCGGGGCAGATCGTCCCTACCCCGGAACCTCACGAAAGGGTGGTATTCCTCCCCCACTTCATCCATGGACTAGGGTTTCCCCTCCATCCATTCGTCCGCGGCCTTATGTTCTATTATGAGCTGGACTTTCATGATCTGGCCCCGAATTTCATCCTCAACATCTCGGCGTTCATCGTTGTGTGCGAGGCCTTTCTCCGCATCCGGCCCCACTTCGGCCTATGGCTGAAGACCTTCAATATCAAGCCGAAGGTAGTAGGCAGCCAACAAGCGGAATGCGGCGGATCCATGGTGGGCAAAATGCCCAACGTTACATGGCTCGAGGGCTCCTTCATGGGGACCATAAAGGGGTGGCAATCGGGGTGGTTCTACATCACCGAGCCGCGTGACACCAACTGGGTGGCGGCCCCCGAGTTTTGATCCGGAATCTCCACGCGACTCACTTCCTGGAAGGAGAAGGGCATGTCCTGGGGTTCATCGGTGGAGCTTGACATACTCCAGAAGTGTATCCGGAACATGATAAGCAAGAAAGTTAAGCTTGTCAACATAGTCCAGGTCATGCTCTTCCGCCGGATCCTCCCGTGTCAACAATGGGCTTTCAACTTATGGGAGTTCGACCCGGCCCAGCACCAGACTCTACGCGAGCTCTTCAACACGATGCATAAGGACGTCTGGAAGGTGATGTTCAAGGGCACCGAGGTCCCTCCTTCTCTTACCGAGGACCGCGGGCTAAGCGCGAAGCGCCCTGCGAATCAAGTAAGTTCTGTACATCTGGTAGGGTATTTATTTCCCATAGCTTAACCATGTGCGGGGTCTGAGCTCCCATGCCTTTGACAGGACTGGGTGGAGACATCGGAGCAGATTAACTGTCCGACCCCCCTGCCTGAAGACCCTGCGGACGCTCTCCTGACGGAGATGCGGACTCCGGCTCCTTATGAGGTGCCGGAGAAGACCAAGAGGAAGGCCAAGGGAACCCGAAAGAGTTCCCGGCGCCAGGTGGTATCGGACTCATCGTCCGATAACTCCGAGACGCACTCCTCCCGTGAAAACAAGGAGGAGGAAGATGAAGACTCTCCCCCTCTAGCCGGGGGAGACAAGAAAAGGAGGGCCTCCCCAACCGGGAAGGCCCAAGGGTCCAAGAAGGGAAGGACTCTCCTTCCGGACTGTTCCACCACCGCCGCCGATGACGAAGACGAGTGGTTACTCAGGGCCAAGCCCCTGGCGAAGTCATAAGTATTCGGATACCAGAGTAACTCATAGCATACTCTTGTTGCACTGCTTCTCCTAACGTCGAATATGATTATGAAGTCCGCCCCGAGCCCGTATCGACGTATCCTCGTCGGACGGTTCCTTGGACTCGTCGGATATGGATAGTGATACACTTCCAACCGCCTCCTCTCCTCGCCCTACGGATGATGTCGAGGTACTGTCTCAAGGGGCACCGAGCCAGGGGGAGACAGTCCCGGGGCGCCTCAAGGCGACCTTCCGGACTCCAGGCGTGAAGGGAGCAAGACTCCCAAGGGCTCCAAGTTCGACCCCCAGCCGAACGCCGCGCCGGAACCTCCAGTAGTTCCGGACTCCGGCAGGCGGCCCCCTTCCAAGAGGGGCAAGCCGCCCATGCCGGTGACCTCTGTCCATCTAGAGGCACCAGACAACCTACAGGGAGTGCTTCGCGGCGCTTCCATCGACGAAGAGCACCGCACTATTATGAGTGCGGTGATCAAGAAGGTTCGGTCCGCCAAGAGCGGACTGACTGAAGCATGTGCCAGCCTTCTAACAGGCTTTGAGGTAAGTATTTAAAATATAGGAAAATATTACCGCATAGACAGTAGCCCCTAATGCTCTGTTTGGTGTTCACAAAGAAAAGCCGAATAGAGGATCAAATAATATCTGCAGGAGTCTAATATAAGTATGTCTGTATGCGTATGCAGGCTTCGCTGCTGACCTCTGCCGCACTGACTACGGAGGTCGCTGCACTGAGGCAGAACCTTGAGCGGTCCGAGAAAGAGCTCGGTTCTGCCAAAAGGCAGCTCGAGGAGAACAATGGTAAGTAATGCCTTGTCTATATATATATATATATATATATATATATATATATATATATATATATATGACAAATTTTATCTACAAGCAGTGGTAGTTACCTCCTATCTCTATGCCCTCCACGTGTCCCTCAGCTTAGAGCCAAACCAACAAGGGTGTGCTACCGTGGCCTGTTCGCGGGCAGAAACCCGCTAACCCACTTCGCACGAGCAGCGCAATTAAGAGGTGGAGAAAATATTGTTTTTTTAGATAAGATAAGGCCCTGATTTTTAGGTGGCGAGGTATGTGCGGCTGATTAGGAAATAGGGGAACCACTTCCTGATTCTTGGCTGGCTATTTGCAGCAATTCCGAGTAGATAAGCATGCATGAGAAGCTAGCTAACTAACTACTGGCGTACATCTTTTCAGCATCAGCGTGTTTACCTTTTAATTTTCAAAATGACTATTTATCATGAAGTATATATGTGCACTTTATTCAAATAGGAGCATGTGTCCCTTCGTTGGAGTGGGGGTATATACACATTTTTAACTAGAAAAGTACGTACAGCGGGTCTATGTTTTTGGAAATAAGAGTATGCGGTATTTCTTTTATTTGGTATATATATACTACAGCAACGGAGTATGCAGTGTCTTCAAATATAAGAGTATACATACTCCGGAAAGGAAAATCTCCTAATGGAAAGTAGTATACATGATCCCAAAAATGGAGTATCTAGAAAATAGAGTATCTTCAAATAAATACACAAAACTGAGTATATGCTACTTTGTGTTATTATTTCTTGTTTAGGTAGGGTTGCATATGGTCTGGAGTGTATGGATTGCAATGAACGTATATCCGTATGTGAAGTATGTCATGCATGGCATGGTTTCATTTACATATTTCTATATCCGTATATATCATTGAAAGAGTGTATGGAGTATATTCAATAAGAGAGAATAGAATATGTTGTATTTCAAAATAAATAGTATGGAGTAAGGAGTATGGAATATATTCGATAAGAGAGAATGGAGTATGTTGTAATTCAAAATAAATAGTATGGAGTATATTCAATAAGAGAGAATGGAGTATGTTGTATTTCAAATAAATAGTATGGAGTAAGGAGTATGGAGCATATATTGTATAAGAAGGTGTGATGGGCTGCCAGCATAGATGTAGCATGTACAAAATTCTCAGTGTCCAAAGATGAGAATATGACATGGATTCTTAGAAAATATGAAGTATATAGTATCTTAAAAAGTAAATACATAGAATAGATCATAGGGTACGTATACGCGGCCGGCTGGCCGGCCAGCGAGAAAGATTTACAGGACAGTGTCTGCCAATCCATTTGTAAGAAAAAGAGCGAAATATGTGCAGCCTTTAATTCAAAACATTTGTATATTTATCTGTACTTTTAACTAATTCTTTGTATGAAGTACAAGATCTTGTAAATACACTATGCATGCAAAACCGTGATGTCAACAATCCATGCATGTCACTACATGTTCTCATCCATGGAGTTGTGCGAGCAACTATATTGCATCCGTCCGTCCATCGTACGTTGTCGTCGCAGTGTGCGGTCATACATTAGTGTCCTCGCCGCCGCCGAAGTAGATGTCCATTGGTCGTATGCAGCCGTTCGTCAGCGCCCCATGTCGTTGCAGACGTCATTATCAAGGAAACCAATGGCACCTTCTCCACCTCGGGACGCCGGCGTGCAAGATCCCTCGCCGGCTCGCTGGCGTGCACGACATCATTATGGAGGCCGGCGTGTAATCGACAATCTGCAAAAGGAGAGTACCAAACGAAAAAAGGACATAAATTATCAATTAGCGACACACCTCACATCTTTGATCAATCAACACCTTGAAACATCCATGCATTGAACCATCCAGCCGGTGCTTCATGTCAGAAAAATTCTCCTAGATGCACTAGCTGTTTACAGCAAATCCAAAGGAGAAAAGGCAGGATGGTCAGGTCATGCCCATTAGATTGTGGAACGCACCTGATTCATCACGGTGGGGCGACGGCGGTGGTCACGCGTACGGCAGCATCATGTGAGGTAGATTGGAAAACAAGGGGATTAAATGATCTACTTTCGTTTTTTAATTTATAGAGGCACGAAAGTAGGAAAGTTTGGTATGTTATTGGATTGGATCTGGAAACTGGCAATAACTTTGCACCTACGACCCGTTTATAGAAGCACGTATCTAAAAGAATCCAACGGCATAAAGGTGGAGGTAACTACCACTGAGTGGTAGAATCTATTTTCCATATATATATATATATATGTATATATAAGATGCGGTTGCGAAATGATAGGATCATCATGGATGTGCTAGGGGCCACGATCAAAGTGGCGACCCTGAAGCAAGCGTTGTCTGAGGCTGAAAACAAAGCGGCCAAGGAGCGCACCGAGCGGGAAAAACAAGAGGCACGGGTGGGCGAGGTGCAGCAAGAGCTCCAGGCTCTCGTGAAGAAGCACGAGGCTTTGGAGCTTGACTAGAAGACGCGAGAGTTCGAGCTTGCCACGGCCCTCGAGAGCACAATGCATGCCAAGGCTGAAGCCCAAAAGTCCCTCCAGGAAATTGCGGTGATGAGGAAGATAGCGGCGGGTAAGGCCTTCAATATGCAAAGCAAGCATGTGAAAGTAAATTACTTGTTACTTATCCGAGTCCGGAGCTCTCCAGGAGCATTCACAGATTTGCCCCGCAGCGTGTCGGATGCCGCAAAGTATTACCAGGCCAAGGAGGGAAGCTCGACGGAGAAGTTGTTCTGGTCTCAGTATACTGGGACCGAACACCCGATGCCTGTGAGCGACCAGCTGAAGTAACTGGTCGAGCTGCACAAGGCGGCCGAACAGGCCATGAGGGGCCTTATAGTCCGGATGTGGCCTGACGACTCCCTTCCCAACAGCTACTTCGTCCTGGTGAGGCGGCTTGTGGATGCCTGCCCATGGCTGGAAGTCATAAAGCGGTCCGTCTGCATCGAAGGTGCACGCCGGGCTTTTGCCCGTGCGAAGGTGCACTGGGCCAAGATGGACGCCGAGAAGCTGGTGAAGGAGGGGCCGCCGCAGGACAAGGAGCATCGCCACCTCGAAATGTATTATGAGGGTGTCCTGAAGGGTGCCCATCTTGTGGCGGACGAGTGTGCGAAGGATGTAATTTTTGAATGAACTTGCTCGTGTGATCCTGTATTATGAAAACTTGTTCATATGCGCTATGCAACGCTTGTTTGAATTTAAAATATTACCTTCTGTGCGGCTGTTTATTAAATATGAGAATGGCTAGTCGTCGGCTTCTGCCCCATGCCACGAGTGCTGGGGTGTTCGGGATGAATCTGAGCACTCTTGTTCCCATTGTTGGGTCCTTCGAGGGAGGTGCTCAGCGCAACGAACAAGGCAACCAGACTATAATGCTTTATCACTCTCACTTAGCCATAGAAGTCTACAATTTTAAATTTTGGCGAAGCCCCTAGTATTCGGAAGGCCGAATTCGGGGTGCTATACATGCCTTAAGCCGGACAAAGCCGGCTCCTCGCTCTAAGTGGCATAAGTCTTTAGGGACTCGAGACCTCTCGAACAGCGACCAGCTCTCGCCTTATCATGACAATCAGTTTTAGCTTTCTCTACTGAGGTGCTTAGCCCAGATGAACCGGGGCACAATCGCAGTAGTTCTCCCAGTGCTACCTTAGCCGATATAGCAGAACATAAGGTACCAAAACATGGGAGCCGGGCAAACCCAGCTATTGATCCAAGACATGATTCGGAGCTGATGCATATAATGCTATAAGTTTGGGGTGCCGCACTGTCGAAAGTGTTCGGACTTCTCATGCCGTATTATGGGGTACGCTTAAGCCCCTGGCGTATTGGTCGTAACAGAGTGTACGAGTGCTGAATGTCATGAATGAACATATATATATATAAAGGAAGAATAGAGAATGCGGTAATAGTCTAGTTCTATGCATTGTTTATTCAAAAAGGTGCGTCGAAGCATAATGATACAAGTAGTGCGATAAGCAAAAAGTAGGACTATTTGACATGTCCCCTCAAAGGGCAACCCGAGGAATGGTATTTAAAGCAAGCATTTCACTCGTTATCAAAGACCACCTGGAAGTTCCATGGTGCGACGTAGCTTTCTGCCTCCTTGGTTGTTGCATCGTGTGTCCTGCAATCGTACTGCCGGACGGGGTTTCCAGAGATTAAAGTGCTGAAATAGAGAAAAATAACAAAGCGGGAAGCCCCTGGTGCGGTTGAGCCGCGTCTTGGGGCGTGCCGTAGTCGTGCCCCCTCCCCACCTGTGCCCATGGTATTTTCAATGCGTAATTATGTACGAGTGGCACAGATTTCGCTGTTTGGCTGGTACTGGGGTGGGGGCCGCATTGCTATGCGAGCTCGGAACATGCCAGGCGGTCTTGTTGCCGATTACTCCGAGCGCGCTTGAAGGTGTCCGGGTCTTTAATCGCCGAACTGGTGGATTGCTTTAAGAGGCTGCTTTGCGCTTCTGCTGCGAGGGTCGCAGTGTGCTCCTCCGTGTGGAGAGAGCACTATGTGTTTCCATTGACTGTGATGACCCCCTGAGGTCCTGGCATCTTGAGCTTGAGATATGCATAGTGCGGTACCGCGTTGAATCTCGCAAATGCGGTTCGCTCGAGCAGTGCATGATAGCCGCTGCGGAACGGGACTATATCAAAGATTAACTCGTCGCTTCGGAAGTTATCCGGGGATCCGAAGACCACTTCCAGTGTGACTGAGCCTGTGCAATGGGCCTCTACACCTGGTATGACGTCTTTGAAGGTCGTTTTTGTGGGTTTGATCCTTGAGGGGTCTATACCCATTTTGCGTACTGTGTCCTGATAAAGCAGGTTCAGGCTGCTGTCGCCGTCCATAAGGACTCGAGTGAGGTGAAATCCGTCGATGATTGGGTCTAGGACCAGTGCGGCGAATCCGCCATGACAGATACTAGTGGGATGGTCCCTGCGATCGAAGGTGATCGGACAGGAGGACCATGGGTTGAACTTTGGGGTGAGTGGCTCCAACGCATATACATCCCTTAACGCACGCTTCCGCTCCTTCTTGGGGATGTGGGTTGCGTATATCATGTTCACCGTCCGCATTTGTGGGGGGAACCTCTTTTGCCCTCCGGTGTTCGGCTACTGGGGCTCCTCCTCGTCATCGCTATGTAGCCCCTTATCTTTGTTTTCGGCGTTTAACTTGCCGGCCTGCTTGAACACCCAACATTCCCTGTTGGTGTGGTTGGCTAGCTTGTCGGGGGTGCCATGTATTTGGCATGAGCGATCGAGTATACGGTCCAAACTGGATGGGCCCGGAGTGCTTCTTTTGAATGGCTTTTTCCGCTGACCGGGTTTAGAGCCTCTGAATCCGGCATTGACTGCCGTATCCTCGGTATTGTCGCTATTGATGCGGCGCTTATGTTTGTTGCGGCATGACCTGCCATTGCTATCCTTGGTATCTGAAGTACCGCGGTTCTTTGATATGTTATTGCTGCGAGCCAGCCAGCTGTCTTCTCCCGCGCAAAAGCGGGTCATGAGTGTCGTGAGGGCTGCCATGGATTTTGGCTTTTCCTGGCCAAGGTGTCGGGCGAGCCACTCGTCGCGGATGTTGTGCTTAAAAGCTGCTAGGGCCTCTGCATCCAGACAGTTGAAGATTTGATTTTTCTTTGTCAGGAATCGTGTCCAGAATTGCCTGGCCGATTCCTCTGGCTGCTGAATTATGTGGCTCAAGTCATCGGCATCTAGTGGTTGCACATAAGTGCCCTGGAAGTTGTCGAGGAATGCGGCTTCCAGATCTTCCCAACAGCCAATGGATTCTGCTGGCAAGCTATTGAGCCAATGCCGAGCTGGTCCTTTGAGCTTGAGTGGGAGGTATTTGATGGCGTGTAGATCGTCACCGCGGGCCATGTGGATGTGCAGGAGGAAGTCCTCGATCCATACCGCGGGATCTATTGTACCATCGTATGATTCGATATTTACGGGTTTGAAACCCTCTGGGATTTGGTGATCCATTACTTCGTCTGTGAAGCATATGGGGTGTGCGGCGCCTCTGTAGTGGGCTATGTCGCGACGCAGCTCGAATGAGTCTTGTCCGCTGTGTTCGGCCCGGCCGGATTTACTTTTACTGTATCCGGCGTGACGGTTATCGTCTCGCGTAGTGGCGCACCCTCGTGATCCGTAGATTGATCTTGCGTGTTTTGCTTTGTCCTCCAATACGTCTCGTAGGTCTAGCATGTTTCCCCATGCCTTGTCATTTTTATTTGAGTGGCGTCGGGGTGCGGGCTGAGTTTTTGGCTGAAATGCCTCTCTGTCGCGGCCACGAGGTGGTCGATCAGCCGCGTCATATGCTGGAGATGTAGGTTTTAATGCTTCCTCCTCCAGTCGGGGTAGCAACCTGCGCTTTGGGTAACTCTTGGAGGGGCATTCGAGTTCATATTCCTCGGCCGCAAGGACTTTAGTCCATCTGTCGGCTAGCAAATCTTGATCAGCTTGAAGCTGCTGCTGCTTTTTCTTAAGGCTATTTGTCGTGGCTATAAGCCGGCGCTTGAAGCGCTCTTGCTCGGCGGGATCCTCCGGCACGACAAATTCATCGTCGTCGAGGCTTGCCTCGTCTTCGGAGGTAGGCATGTAATTATCATCCTCCTCCTCTCCATCTGCCGCTCTCTCGGGAGGGCTGGCTTCTCCATCCTCCTGCTCTAAATCTTGCTGGAGGGGATTGTTGTCGTCTTCGGCACTGTCCGGAGTGATATTATCTCCTGTGCCGGTGTCACCGCTTTTGCTTTGGCGAGACTTACAGTGGCGCCGCTGATGTCGGCGCTTGGGTTGCTTCTTGGAGGGGTCATCCTCCACTGTTTCGTCGCCATTGCCTTCTTTGGGTGTGTCCACCATGTATATATTATATGATGAGGTGGCTGTCCAGTGCCCTGTGGGCAGTGGTTCCTCTTTGTCTCCCGCATCGTCGTCCATACCGTCGATGTCTTCGGAGTCGAAGTCGAGCATGTCGGTCAAATTTTCGACAGTAGCTACTAAGTGGGTGGTGGGTGGGCAGCGAATTTCTACGTCATCCGCATCCCAATCCTGCCGAACATAGTTCGGCCAGGACTCTCCTGACAGGGAGAGAGACCTTAATGAGTTCACTATGTTGCCGAAGAGCGAGTGCTGAAAGATATCCGCGGAGGTGAACTCCATGATCGGCGCCCAGTCGGATTCGATAGGCACGGGCGCAGGCGGTTCGGAGTCTGTGGCCAGGGAAGAATCTGGTAGTTCAGCGTCACGGCTCCCGTGAAGGGTAAGGTCGATACTCGGCTCGATCGCCGCTGAGAATATGGCCTCCATGGCAGGGTCTATCCACCCGTCCATGGATGGCGCAATTGGCTCTGAATTGAGGGTTGGAGCGGTTGCCGGTGCGGTCTCCTGAACACTGTCCGATGGTAGAGCTAAATCATGCTCATCGTGACCGTGCGGCGCACTCGGCAGGGGCTCGAATCTGTCAAAGATCAAGTCTCCGTGGATGTCGGCCATGTAGTTTAAGCTTCCAAACCTGACCTGGTGGCCAGGGGCGTAACTCTCGATCTGCTCTAGATGGCCAAGCGAGTTGGCCCGCAGTGCGAAGCTGCCGAATACAAAGATCTGTCCAGGGAGAAAAGTCTCACCCTGGACTGCATCGCTATTGATGATCGAAGGAGCCATCAAGCCTAACGGTGATGACACAGAGGAACTCTCAATGAAAGCACCAATGTCGGTGTCAAAACCGGTGGATCTCGGGTAGGGGGTCCCGAACTGTGCGTCTAAGGCGGATGGTAACAGGAGGCAGGGGACATGATGTTTTACCCAGGTTTGGGCCCTCTTGATGGAGGTAAAACCCTACGTCCTGCTTGATTATTCTTGATAATATGAGTAGTACAAGAGTTGATCTACCACGAGATCAGAGAGGCTAAACCCTAGAAGCTAGCCTATGGTATGATTGTATGTTGTCCTATGGACTAAACCCTTCGGTTTATATAGGCACCGGAGGGGGCTAGGGTTACATAGAGTCGGTTACAAGGAAGGAGATCTACATATCCGTATTGCCAAGCTTGCCTTCCATGCCAACGAGAGTCCCATCCGGGCATGGGACGAAGTCTTCAATCTTGTATCTTCATAGTCCAACAGTCCGGCCAAAGGATATAATCCGGCTGTCCGGATACCCCCCTAATCCAAGACTCCCCCACTTCCTCTGTAGATCTGCTAGGGTTTGCAAGTTCTTCTATGTTCTTCGCTGTTCCTTACGGATTCTTCGTAGTTTCTCCACTGCATCTTCTTTTGATCTAAAAGAAGTATGAAACTCACGCTGTAGCTATTTCGTATCCATTTCAGATGCTAGTAGACCCCCTTTTCTTGTACAAAGGCCTCCTTGATGAACTCCTCTGTACTAGTTTTTAGGTCTAGACTTATTTTCCCTTTCCTGACATGTGGTAGATCCAAAATTCCAATGTAAAACTGTGAAACTTGTTTTTCCTCACTTAGTCATTTTTGCTTCAGACCTGTACTTCCATTGTCTGCGTGGGCGATTTATCCTTTAGAAAATAATCTGCCATATGCCATTAGTCCCCTTGTAAACCGCCAATCGCTTTACCTTTTATAATAACATCAACCTCCAGTTTAACAATCTTGCATGCTTGAATACCTTTCCCTTAACCTGCTACGCTTTATGCTTGTCTGCCATGAACCTTAAACCGGCATTTGATCTTTTTCCATTTTTTAATTTGAAATGGCCAAACAATTTTATGTGTGTAACTGGGTCCCTTCCCGGGTTACTGAAGAGCAACTAGATGGATGCTTCAGAACTGGCGCTTTACCAAAACAAAGCGAAATCCACTAGCGAGTTCCCGGTCCAGAAAATCCTCCTACCCCTAAGGATGGCGAGGTGGTAGTATTTGTTGATCATATGAGTCGTGGTTTTAAACCGCCCAGATCCAAGTTCTTTCATGATGTGCTTGCCAGCTTCCAGATCCACCCTCAAGATATTGGACCCAACTTTGTGTCCAATATTGGCCACTTTCAAGTGTTCTGTGAAGCCTATCTGCAAGAAGAGCCAACCGTGGAATTGTTCAGGGATTTTTTCTACTTGAACCGTCGTACAGAATTTGTAGGCAGGCCCAACACTGAACTTGGCGGCGTCTCCATTCAAAAAAGAAGGACGTCAGCTTTCCCCATGCCAAACTTCATAGTCATCCCAAATATTGGAACCAGACTTGGTTCTACTGTAAGGATACTTCCCCTGATGATGAGAACCCTCTGTTGGGTTATCGTGCTCACCGGCTTACCAATACACATCCCTTTCCGCAACGGCTGACTGCCAAAGAACGGGCCACATATGCACCACAACTTGCCAAGCTCAGAGCTTTTACAGCTAACGGTTTGACTGGAGTTGACTTCGCTCATTGTTGGATATCTTGGAGCATTTTACCATTAAGCCGTCGCACCGGTTTAATGTGTCAGTACACAGGGGACTTAAAAGATCCTCAACGACATATTGATATTCAGCTAACAGAGGCTGAAGTCACTAAGTCTGTTAAGAAAATATTGGATGAATTGGTGGCTGTCTGCAGCAAAATAGAGCTTAGTCCCTTCTTCATTTCCAATAAACCGCCAGCTATAAGACTTGCCTCACTCCTGTTTGTACTTGATATTCTTAACTGTGTTGTCTTTGATATCCTCTGTCCATCTTTTAACAGGGTGACGACCCATTCTGGAAGAAGAAACCGCAGGATAAATCGGCCAAGACCCCTCGACCAAAGATGAAGGTTGTTAAAAGACCTGCCAAGAAAAAGGCAGCTGAACCCATCGGGTTAAACCTTGATGACATACTTGATGATCCGGACGTAGAGATAGAAGTTGACTCTCTTGGTTCATTTTTCATACAACTCATTGACAATGATTATTATCAGGATGACGCTGAAGGCAGCCAAGCCGATGACGCAGAGGTAATTATCCTTTCCTCCGGTTCAGACCCTCTGCCAACACAAAAAATCCGTCAAGCAGTCCGGAAAGTAAGATTTTCTCACCCCCTAGCTCACTTGGACCCAAACTTTCTTTTAAAGAAGCAGCAACATGAAGCTCACCGCACAACCCGACACAGCGGCCAAGTAGTCACTTCAGCCGGTTTGCCGAACACTCCGGTTCGGAAACGTCGATCTAAGGTCTCAAACACTTCCGATACTTCTTATCCCAAGGCGGGTTATTTCTGACAACCTCTTAATCCATCCGATTCAAATTATCAGGGAATGCCTCTTTCATCATCTGGCGAGTCAACGGCCACACGGCTCCCTCCTCTTAAGACTGTTCCTGGGTAAACACTTTAAACTTACTCCTTTTGATGCTTTATATTTGCGTGTTATACCGACCTTTATATCTTTTTATTTCAGAGCCAAGGCCAGACCCAGCAAGAAAGCTCGGGTAGATAAACCGTCTGATGACCATGTGGTTATTGAACCAGAAAGAACTCCAGAACCGGAAGGAACAAATGCTGATGCCATGTTTGATGATCCGCCGCCTCAAGATCATGACTTTGTTGTTGAACAAGTAGAAGTTGATGCAACATGCCATGCTGATAAACCGACAAGCCCGGTCCCAACTGATGATAAACCGTCAAGTCCAGCTAAGGCTGCTGATGAATCGTCAACTCTAGTAAAGGCTGCTAGTGACAAGGAAGATGGTATTATAATTACTGGCGTTGGCCACACCACCCCTGGCAATCCTGTTACATTATCAAAGCATAGTGCCAAGGAGGAACTCTCTGCTATGGGCAAAGGCAAGTGGAGCACAGACTTGTCAAGCTACGCCCACCTCAACGCCCAAGAACTTCATTCTGGTTTCTTAAACTGTCTATACACAAACCGTGACTACGAAGCCGGTTTAGTGAATCTAATGAAGGAGCGATATGAGGTAATTTCATAACCGTTTCTCTCTTATGTCTAAGTTCAAGTACCAACTCCAGTAGCGCCTAAGGGCCGATTTATGATGCAAATCTAAACCGGGACTTTGCAATATCTCAACTCTGCACGCTTATCCTCCAAGGGTCGGTTGATTCTTTAAAGATGAACCGGTGCTTTCACATTGTAATCCTGTAACTTTCGCCTGTGTAGCCCCCAAGGGCCGGTTTATCTTTCCAAGCTAAACCAAGACTTTAACCAATGTTACTTTGAGCAAACGTACATTAGCCCCCAAGTGTCAAGAATAATACTTGTATTGTGCTTGGGATTTGAAAAAATTTCTGATAATCAAGCAAATAGGCATTAGCCCCCAAGTGCCAAGTGTATAACTTGTTACGTGCTTGGTACTTCAAATATTCACTGCCACCTCATAATATGTCCTTCTCTTATAGGCTGAGCTGAGCAAAAAGGAAACCCAAACCGCTGATCTTCAAGAAAACATCAAATCTCAGCAAGCGGAAACCTCCAAATCCAAAGAGGAATTGACCAGTGCCTTAGCAGCCATGGAAAAGCTAAAAGAAGCTTTTAATAAGGAACGGGCAGATTGGGGCACAAAGAAAACCGGATTACAAAAGAGAGCTAAAGACGCAGAAGCAGCCCTTAAACCGGTGGTCGAAGAACTGACCGGTTTAAAGTGGCAAATAAATGCCATGACCTCTGCTGTGTTTGGTAAGTATCCTCATCTAAAGCTTTTCAATATACATTATCTCATCAGTTTCCGGTTTAATAATGGTTGCAATGACAAAGGAACTCGCATTACCCATCTGGGCTCTGACATGCGGATGAAGCTGAAGGCTGCCTATACGCTGATAGAGCAGTTATATTCCGGAGCCCAACGGACCATTTGCACCGCTGCGCATAACAAACCGCCTCCAACCTTGATAAAGGAAACCATTGAGAAGCTATCAATGCTTCCCGTCCGGTTGGACGAACTAAAAAGATCAGCTACAAGGTTAGGTGCGCTGACTGCGCTAATCTGGGCGAAGGCATGGATACCAGATCTTGAACCGTCAGATATAGGCCGCGGCTACCCTGGCGTAAAGGAGGACGGATCAGAATTTAACAATGACGATCTTCGAAGGTTGATAAGGGAAATGTGCCCCATAGCGAGCAAATTGGCTGAGGAAACGGATCTCTCTCACTATTAGCCGGTTTATGATTCTAATCAGAAAAGACATCATGCGCCAACACATGATGTAGAAGACCTTAGTTTGCCAATTCGTAAGCACACCTATGCCCCTGATGTTGACCCCTCAAACCTTATAAGTGATGAAGTTGTGTTCCAAGCCTTAACTGGAATCGATTGGGTAACCATTGACTTCCAACCACTGGGTAGAGAGGAGGAAGATGCACCAGCGCAGGAAGATCCACAGCCTTCAACTCAGCCTAGTGACGAGTCATGATCCGAAGGCCGGCTTAGCCTTTTGCGTACTGCCACACTTGCTGAAAACAATTATTCTTTTGGGACTTTAAGCGCCTTGTAATAGGTTAGTTCAAAACCCTCGGTCTGCTATGCCATCATGCATACTTATTTTGCCTGATACTGTGAATCCACCATGCTTTAGGATATATTATGTTCATAATCCATATCAGTGTTATTCAAATTATTCCCACATACAATAAATTTGAAAGTGTCCTGGTGGTTTACCGCTGGACGGGTCATGATGCCCAAATATATAGCCGGGGTTTATAACCAAGGCTGTACTTTGAAAATAATCAAATATGAAAGAGATGATACCTGTGATATTGAATCACTCTGTTGGTTGACCAACTTTTGTATATTTTAGGGTAATAACCCCAATCTTGAGTATTGATAACTCCTTTCCTGTTTTGCCGGTTTATGATAAAACCGTACCGGGCTATAATAAACACCGGTGTATCCATATATAATGCTGGTGACTTGTAGTCAAAAACAGACCGGGTCAATAAGCACTGGATTATAATTGATCATGTACTAACAACTTATCATTGAAAGCCAGCCCGGGTTAATAAAACGCCGGTTTATCATAACATATTGAAATCTCACCAAAGGAGAAGAACTTGTCAAATAAAAACACCAAAAAGAACATGCAAGGTTTTTCATGGGCTGCCAGGCCCTAAATCGAGGCTTTTCATGGGTTGCCAGGCCACTGAGTTAAACCATTTTTCGAAGCCTTTTAAGATGGACCTCAATCATTAACCAATCGTCGTTTTAACTCTGACAAGTTCAGGGTCTATGAGATTGACTTGTCAAACGTTCGGCGGGTCATACCAGGTTTACCTGGACGGAGTGGCTTACTTAAAAAGGCAAGATAACCCGGGGTTTTAGGTGAATACACCTGGCTTCCAAGCCTGGCTTGATAGCCTATTGCAAGGGTGCAAGCTCTTTGTTCTTTGAGAAGCAAAGAGCCCCCAAGCAACATTTGAGTTGTGCTTGGTGGGTGCCTATGTTTGAGATGTGCTATTGCAACACTCTCTTTGGCCCCACATGATTTCCTTTTGGCCTTAAGCCGATCAATAGGTGTAGCTATGGTTCGAATACAACCAAGCCCCATAGTGATTTCCTTTTGGCCTTAAGCTGATCAAGAGGTGTAGCTATGGTTCGAATACGACCAAGCCCCCTAGTGATTTCCTTTGATATGTGTGGCTTTATAGGCCGGATCAATAGAACTCCGCTTTATAAACAAAAGCCCCCATGTAAGCACACATGATGTAATAAAAACAACAGAGACCCCGCTTTAGCTGAAGTTCTGGTTTATTATATTGATCATAATATATACATTGTCATAATTATGTACATAAGAAGAGCCTATGGCTCAAGTATAGTAAGGCCGAAGATGAGGTATATTCCACGGCCGTTGGGTCTCCTCCTCCGATTTAGGCGAGTCTTCGTGCTCTCGAACATCGATAAGGTAGTATGATCCGTTGTGCAGATTTTTGCTGACCACAAAAGGTCCTTCCCAAGGTGGGGACAACTTGTGCATATCAGTCTGATCCTGGATGAGCCGGAGCACCAGATCGCCTTCTTGAAAAGTTCTGGTTTTAACCCGGCGGCTGTGATAACGTCGCAGATCTTGTTGATAAATCGCCAAACGTGCCGCTGCGAGATCACGCTCCTCATCTAACAGGTCCAGTGAGTCCTGATGTGCTTTCTCATTATCAGCTCAACATAAGCCGCCACACGGGGCGAGTCATGACGGATGTCACTAGGGAGAACCGCCTCTGCTCCGTAAACCATGAAGAAATGCGTGTAACCCATAGATCTGTTCGGTGTGGTGTTGATACTCCATAACACGGAAGGTAACTCCTCCACCCAACAGCCCGGCGTCCACTTTAAAGGAACCATAAGCCGGGGCTTGATGCCTCTCAAAATCTCTTGATTGGCTCTCTCTACTTGACCATTAGATTAGGGGTGAGCCACTGGTGACACGTCAAGCCAGGTGTGCTCACGTTGACAAAATTCTTCCATAGCACCCTTGGACAGATTAGTACCATTATCAGTTAGGATGCTGTGTGGAAAACCAAAACAGAAGATCACCTTTTTGATGAATTGAACCGCCGTGGCCGCATCACACTTACTGACTGGCTCTGCCTCTACCCACTTGATGAACTTATCAACCACCACCAGTAGGTGGGTCTTCTTGTCCTTGGACCTCTTAAAGGGCCCAACCATATCCAGCCCCCAAGTTGCAAACGGCCAAGTGATTGGAATCATCCTTAATTCTTGAGTCGGAACATGAGCGCACCGTGCAAACTTCTGACAACCGTCACACCTCTTTACCAAATCCTCAGCATCAGCATGAGCCATCAACCAATAGAAACCGTGACGAAAGGCCTTAGCTACCAAGGATTTTGAACCGGCGTGGTGACCACAATCTCCTTCGTGGATCTCATGCAAAATCTCATAGCCTTCCTGAGGAGACACACAACTCTTAAACGCCCATGTTACACTGCAATGATGCAACTTCCCATTGATAATGGTCATTGACTTGGATCCCCAGATTATCTGCCGGGCCAAAGTTTCATCATCCGGTAACTCGCCACGGTTCATGTATGCCAGGTATGGGACTGTCCAATCTAGGATAATGTGAAGAGCCACCACCAATTGAGCCTCTGGGTCAGGAACAACCAAATCCTCCTCTGTAGGTATCTTGACTGACAGATTATGTAGCACATCCAGAAAGACATTGGGCGGCACCGGCTTACGTTGAGAGCCTAAGCGACTTAAAGCATCCGCTGCTTCATTCTTTCGCCAGTCTATATGGTCAACCTGATAACCCTTGAAATGACCAGCCACTATGTCCACCTCTCATCGATACGCCACCATGAGTGGATCCTTGGAATCCCAAGTGCCAGACACCTGTTGAGCTACCAGGTCCGAGTCACCAAAGCACTTAACCCGGCTTAAATTCATCTCCTTAGCCATTCAAAGACCATGGAGTAAGGCCTCATATTCAGCTGCATTGTTAGTGGAAGGAACATTAAATGGAGAACATAACAAAACTTATCACCTCGTGGGGAAGTTAATATGACTCCAGCCCCGAGCCCTCCAATTGTCTGGACCCATCAAAATGAATAGTCCAATAAGTGTTATCTGGCTTTTCCTCTGATGCCTGCAACTCTGTCCAATCATTGATAAAGTCCACAAGTGCTTGGGATTTGATTGTTGTGCGAGGCGTATATTTTAACCCGTGAGGTCCAAGCTCAATAGCCCACTTGGCGACTCGGCCAGTGGCTTCCCTGTTTTGGATGATATCCCCCAAGGGGGCAGAACTGACCACCGTGATAGGTTGACCCCGAAAATAATGCTTGAGCTTCCGGCTTGCCATGAAAACCCCATACACCAGCTTCTGCCAATGTGGGTACCTCTGCTTGGACTCAATCAGTACCTCACTGATGTAATAAACCGGCCGTTGAACCGGATACTCCTTTCTAGCCTCGTTGCGCTCCACCACAATAGCCACACTAACAACTCGGGCATTAGCAGCCACATATAACAGTAGGGGCTCTTTCTCAACAGGAGCAGCAAGGATAGGCGGCTCAGCTAGCTGCCGTTTTAAACTCTCAAAGGCTTCATCGGCAGCATCACTCACTACTAGAGAAAAGCTTACTAGTGGCACTGGTTTTTTACATACCAGTAGCGCGGGCACCCGCGCTACTGCTAGGGCGCTACAGCTATTATTTAACAGTAGCGCGTTTCTAAACAAGAGCTGCAGCTAAAATACTCATTAGTAGCGCCGATTTCTCCACCAACGCTACTACTATCATCACGTAGTAGTAGCGCCTTATTTTCTCCCCACGCTACAACTCGGCAAATAGAAATAAAAAATAAAAAAGCAGTCAGGTGCAATATTCATGGAAATCAAGACAAGTCCACTGCAAATAAACTAAGTTCACAGAACCATCTCACAAACATTAACGACAGTACCACATTTAATATAACCACACAATCTCACAAACTCATATAGTAGTCAACAATGCATGGATAGATCATCGTTGATAAGTCTACTAGGTAGTCATACTAGCATATATATGGTTCAACAGCCACACGCATGCATATGAAGTTCTAGATGATGTCGATGACGACCATCATCCTCAAGCCTGGGCGGTGGGTGTTCCTGATAGTAATTAGGATTGCCTGTCCAACATGAAGATTCTTGCCGACGAGGAAGCTCTTCCACCCAACCGAGTTGAAGTGTGTGTGACCGTCCGTGTCCACGCCGTACGCACAAGTGGTGACGGAGCCCCTTGCGGTATGGCGTATTCCAGCAGAGCCTTCTTCATCAGGCTTGATACCACAACTCTCAGATAGGCTCTTTGACAATTTCTGAATAAGAAAAACATATCAATTAATAAGTAGCCTCACACATTCCACACTAAGTATAACAATAAAGCATATATTATTCACTAAGCACATAAGATTCACTAAGCATATATATCATCGGACTCTACACTAAGTATAACAATAAAGCATATAAGATTCACTAAGCATATAAGATTCACTAAGCATATAAGATTGAGTAAGCATATATATCATCGAACTCTACACTAAGTATAACAATAAAGCATATAAGATTCACTAAGCATATATATCATCGGACTCTACACTAAGTATAACAATAAAGCATATAAGATTCACTAAGCATATAAGATTCACTAAGCATATAAGATTGACTAAGCATATATATCATCAGACTCTACAATAAGTATAACAATAAAGCATATAAGATTCACTAAGCATATATATCATCGGACTCTAAACTAAGTATAACAATAAAGCATATCATCAAATTACTCTAAAAACTACAGTAAATGCAACATACCATGATATGCCGATCAACCATGGTACTTGTCAGGCGGGTCACGAATGGCACCCCGACAAAGTCAGCACGTGGCGGAATGATGTCCCACAGGTTGCACACCTCCTCCTCGCTCAACTTCATTCTTTGAGCTACGATGGCATCACCGAGTGGGTCGTCATCATCCTCATCATCCTCATAATCTTTTGCTTTGTTGACATAAATCACGACCAGCTTGGGTCTTTCAGCTCTGAAGGAGAAGCTGATCAACTCACCACCGGTGATACGCATGTGGTCGATGAAACGGACCCATCCATCTCCTCCCACCTGCGTCATCTTTCGTCCTTTCTCGATCTCCATAGTGTAGGGGGCCCCAGGAGCCTCAAAGGTCACAGAGTCTCCAGTCAGATTGTTGAATTCTGACCTCACATTGCATGGGATGATCTATGTACAAAAAGCAAAATGATATATACACGATGCATTAATGCCAATAACACTAAAAATAAAATAGTAGTTACTAGTTTCATATAATTTATTACCGCCGCATGAAGAAAACTAGACTCGAAGTAGATGCCAAACAGCGTGCCAGTTGCAAGGCTGCTGGCGCACCTTGACTTGCACTGTCGACATGGTGGTGGTGGCGGTGGCGCCATTTCCCTAAAGCAATATGATTAACGGATTAACGATCCAAAAAGTAAACATAAAGTTTTCATAGCTATTGTTCACATGGCAAGCAAAATAACAACTAAAAAGTAAACATAAAGTTCAGTCCAGGGGAACACTTTATCTATTCCCACATCCAAAAGTTGAACCAGCTTAGCCAGAACACAATAAGTAAACATCCATTCCACCTTTGGCATCAGATGCACAATAATTAAAACTATAGAAGGCAAACACCCCCCCTTTTCGATTAGATACAACTCTCTATCTATCTGTGTTTTCTTTTTCTGAAATTTACCAAAAATGGGCTCACTAACAGCATCATAAGAACTTAGCAATTTGAGCATCACCACATACATATACTCTCTTCAACCTGAAAGAGAGCATCGAATCAAGCATTGATTTTTCCATGAAACCACATAACAGTGAGGGCTTCTTGGTCATATCTTTATGTGCATCAACAAAGAAGCTAGTGGCAGTAGCCAAGAATTGAAACCCTCAACCGTTGTTGTCATATCAAAGCTAAAAAATGCTCACGATTCTACGGTCGAGCACTATGGTTGTTCCAGCGAAGGAATGACAAGTAGTTACAAGTACTACATCAATGATCCTAAATGTCGGAAACAATAGTCACGACATGGACGCCCCCTCTCTAAACCCTAGAACACTAGGCACCGCCGCCGCCACCACTCCTCTAGGGGCAGCAGCCAAGAATTGAAACCCAAGTTTCAATTATATGTGCTAAAAGCCTCTACTTCTCTAGCTACTTCTCTCTACTCTCTCCTAAGTTTCGGTGAGCAACAAAAAGCCTCTACTTCTCTCACCTAACCCCTCTCTCTACTCTCTCCCCAATCACGCGAGGAGCATGTCGCATCAAAACACGGAGCCACCGTGCAATCCCTAAATCCCAAAACATGGCGAGCCGTCGCGGAAAATCAATTGGAGCCTAGCTAGTGTGGCGCGCGTAGGGAGGAGGAGATCGAGGGGGACTAACGGGGCTGGAGCGTCGGAGTAGGCGAGAGGCGACCGCGCGTGGTGGCGGCGCACGGCACCGTCGATAGGGGTGAGGCGGCCGGGGACGAACCCTAACCGTGGCGGCATCGTCGGGCAGAGGGGATCGATTGTGAGAGTGTGAGGGGGTGCGGGGGCGCTCGGGCCGGTTTTCTTTTGCTCTAGTAGTAGCGCTGTTTAGAGGCTGGCGCTACTGCTAAGCCCACCAACTGTAGCGCCCGTTCAAAAAAAACACTACAGCTAAGTGGGCTACTGCTTTTGCCCTGCGGCCCATCTAACAGTAGCGCGGCCCAAGCAAACAAACGCTGCTGTTATATATTAGTAGTAGCGTGTTTCCTACCCAGCGCTACTGCTAAATATTAGTAGCGTAGGGTCATAAACAGGCGCTACTGGTAAACTTCTATCTATAAGCATTTTCCTAGTAGTGACTCTAGACGAAATGGTCTGTCTTTTCTATCATCTGATACAGAGGAATTGCCTTTTCTCCCAAACGGCTGATAAACCGGCTCAATGCTGCAATATGACCCGCCAGCCGCTGAAAATCGTTAATACACGCCGGTTTAGCCAGAGACGTAATAGTTGTGATCTTCTCCGGATTAGCTTCAATGCCCCTGTTAGACACTAGAAAGCCCAAAAGCTTGTCTGTCGGGACACCAAAGAGACATTTGGCCGGATTAAGCATCATCTTATAAACCCGGAGGTTATCAAAAGTCTCCTTCAAGTCACCTATCAATGTTTCCTCCTTTCTGGACTTCACCACAATATCATCCACATAAGCATGAACATTGCGCCCAATCTGATTATGAAGACAATTCTGTACACAACGCTGATAAGTCGCCTGGGCACTCTTGAGCCCAAAAGGCATTGATACATAGCAGAAGGCTCCAAATGGAGTTATGAAAGTTGTCTTCTCCTGGTCCTTAACTGCCATTTTGATCTGATGATAACCAGAATAAGCGTCCATAAAACACAAACGATCACAACCCGCCGTAGCATCAATGATTTGATCAATACGAGGGAGAGCAAAGGGATCAGCCAGACAGGCCTTGTTCAAATCTGTGTAGTCCACACACATACGCCAGTGCCATTTTTCTGAAGTACCAGCACCGGATTAGCTAGCCACTCAGGGTGAAAAACCTCCACAATGAACCCTGCTGCCAAAAGCTGGGCTACCTCCTCACCAATAGCCTTGCGCCTTTCTTCATTGAAGCGGCGGAGAAACTGCCTGACCGGTTTAAACTTAGGATCTATATTAAGAGTGTGCTCAGCGAGTTCCCTCGGTACACCTGGCATGTCAGAATGCTTCCATGCAAACATGTCTCTGTTCTCACGGATGAACTCGATGAGCGCGCTTTCCTATTTCAGATCTAGGTTAGCACTGATGCTGAACTGCCTGGATGAATGAACAGGAACAAAGTAAACCAGCTTAGTCTCCTCAGCCGATTTAAACTTCAAAGCCAGATCATGCTCTATAGTTGGCTTTTTCAGAGAAGTCATATCTGCCGAATCAACATTGTCTTTGTAAAATTTCAACTCCTCTGATGCACAAACCGACTCAGCATAGGCCGCATCACCTTCTTCACATTCCAAAGCAATCTTCTGGCTCCCATACACTATGATGGTCCCCTTATGACCCGGCATCTTAAGCTGCAGATAAACATAACAAGGCCTTGCCATGAACTTAGCATAAGTTGGCCATCCAAATAGGGCGTGATATGGGCTCTTGATTTTCACCACTTCAAAAGTCAATGTTTCTAATCTTGAATCATGATCGTCTCCAAAAGCCACCTCTAGAGCTATCTTACCAACTAGGTACACCGACTTACCAGGCACCACACCATGAAAAACGATGTTCGACGGTTTAAGATTCTTATCTGTAAACCCCATGCGATGGAAGGTTTCATAGTAAAGGATATTGATACTGCTCCCTCCATCCATGAGTACCTTGGTGAACTTATACCCCCCAACCTGAGGTGCCACCACTAAGGCTAGATGACCCGAATTATCAACCCAGGGTGGATGATCCTCTCGACTCCACAAAATGGGCTGTTCAAACCAGTGCAGATAACGGGGCACTGCCGGTTCAACGGAGTTTACTGCCCTCTTATGCAGCTTCTGATCGCGCTTACATAGGCTAGTGGTGAAAACATGGTACTTCCCACTATTCAACTGCTTCGGATTACTCTGATAACCCGATTGTTGCTGCTGCTGACCCCCCTGATGATTATAACACCCCTGGTTACCCTGACTGCCTTGATTGCCATGTCTAGTTTGATTGCCTTGAAATCCTGAACCGGAACCACCTCCACCATAACTCGGCCCATGAGAACCACCTCCTGAACCGTCGGGCGGTCCCTGGTCGTATTGGAAAGAACTTGAATTTTTAAACTCCCGCATGATGAAACAATCCTTCCAAAGGTGCGTAGCTGACCTCTCTCGTGACCCGTGCTTTGGGCAAGGCTCATTTAACATGCGTTCCAGATTGGGGCCTGAACCTCTACCCCGCTGGGGCGGTTTACCCTTGCAGCGTTGCCATTATTCTAGGTGTTGGTGTTAGCCATAAAATCCAAGCTGTTATCCGCCTTGCGCTTACCGTTGTTTCCATGACCCGCCGAGTTATGTTGCTGCCCCTTGGTGCTGCCATTCTTCTTTCCCGTCCCCGTCTTTTCATCCTCGGACTCAGGGTCCTTGGTACTATCTGAATCGGCATACTTAACCAGGGTTTCCATAAGCGTGGACATGTCATTGCAGTGACGCTTGAGCCTTCCCAACTTTAGCTTCAAAGGCATAAACCGCCAGTTGCCTTCCAATGTTAAGACTGCCGTGTCAGCATTGATGCGGTCTGATGAATGCAGAATGGCTGATACCCGCTGCACCCAATGGGTTTTAGACTCCCCTTCCTCTTGAACACAAGCGGCTAAGTCCACAATTAACATGGGCTGTTTGCACGTACCTTTGAAATTCTGGATAAACCGGCTTTTTAACTTGGCCCATGACCCAATGGAGTTAACTGGTAAACCTTTTAACCAACTGCGAGCTGTTCCTTCCAACATCATGGTGAAGTACTTAGCACATGCCGCATCATCCACGTCCAGCATCTCCATCGCCATCTAATAGCTCTCAACCCATGACTCAGGGGGTAAATCGGCAGTGTAATTGGGCACCTTACGAGGACCCTTGAAGTCCTTAGCAGCCGCACGTTACGCAAGGCCGGGGTGAGACACGGCAGCCGGAAAGAACTGAAAACCACACCTCGTTCCACTAAAGTGGTTGGACGAACTGGAGTAAGATGAGGAGCCGCGTATTGCGCTGCTAACTCGGTTTCTCGACGTGTTCGACCGTGATCCACCACATCCTAGGCATTAGCACCGCCACCCGCCGGGTTATGCCCTCGCGGCGGGTTACGGTTTCGCGCACTGCTTGATACAGTCGGTGCATCGATATGCCTGCTGTAGCTCTGACTTGGGCGGGGTGTGGAATGAATCCTCCCACGACTGTGTGAATAAGCCTGTTGTTGGGTCAAAGCCATCTGAAGGAGCTCTCTAGCCCGTCGTGTTTCAACTGCTACTGGAGACTTGCCTTCGATTGGGAGAGCTGCCAATCATGAAGCGACAGCGACGATGTTATCCAACAGGTTAGAGTAATGACCCGGAGGCGTTGAAACATGCTGTGGTAGGACATTGTTCTGACGAGGCGGATCTGTCGTGCGCGGCTAGACCGACGCCCCCGTCCCAGGTGCCTCCACCCGGTTTACCGTTGGCTAGTTGCTGGTTCCCGCTCCTGGTGTGTTAAAGAGGTTCCTTCCCTCGTAAACCGGAGGCAGGTGAGACCGGTACCTTCTCCTCATGACATCATCTGACGCCCTCTGATCCAACATAAGCCGATAAGCCCGCGCCTCTAACTCGGCCCACTCTACGGCCATCCTTGTGCTTTCTGCTACCAGATCTGCTTTAGCTTGAACTATCTGATCCTTCACCTTTTCAATCTCTACGTTATGCCGGTCCTGATCTGCTAGACTAACCTCAGCTGCTAGCAACATTGCCAATGTGTCGAATAAATCGGACAAAGGCCGAGCCGGCGGTGGTGCAGAGCCCCCTGCCCCGGCTGGCGTTGCAGCTGCTGAACCGAAAATCAGCGTCGCGACGGTAGAAGAATGCTGCACTGATTGTGTACCAGCCATGAAGATCACAACTCGGCTCGGCGGATCAGAGAGGTCCAGAATACTGTCGCCATCGGAACCACCACTAATCCGGCCATCCTGCAGCTGATACAGCGACTCGGTCTCTCCGGTTGAAGACTCGTCATCAGAGTAGACAACGGTTTCGAATCTACCCTCAGATTCCACTCCATGGATGACTCCCATGAAGGCACACTTTACGGTAGGCTGAACTCGGGCAGGTCTTGCATGCTGAGCCGTCTCGATGATGTTGGTGCAGATGTCCGGCTCAGGGCCCGGTTCGCCGATCTTGCCAATGAAGGCGTGTATTCCGCCAAAAGGGACCCGGTACCCGTACTTGATCGAGCCGGCCTCGGGGCCCCAGCCTACGTCGTCGACGTAGAGCTTTCCGCGACGACTCTTGGTCATCCAGCCCACATCGTATCCTTTGATTCCTTCGAAGCTGCCCTTCAAGAACTCGAAACCATTGTGTGATAGCCCCACTATGGGCGCCAACTGTCGTGGTTTTGTCACGGCAGATGTCCTCGTGAAAGGACTTAGTCGTGGAGCCATCGCGACATGGGACAAGGGACACGAGGAATTATACTGGTTCGGCCCCTTACGGTGAAGGTAAAAGCCTACGTCCAGTTATGATGGAATTGCTAGGGTTTCGATGACCAGGGAGCGAATCCACTTTGCCTGGCTCTCGAGTTATTGTTTTCGTCCCTAAACCGCCGCCGGGTCGTCCCTTTATATACATAGGTTAATGCCCAGTGGTTTACAGAATCCCGAGGCATGGTCATACACGTTCCCGGCTCTGTTTCTACCTTTCCTTGCCTTACAACATAATTTACATATCATATGGCGGTTTATATCTATGGGTCCTAATCCGCCTTTGGGCCCTAGGCTTTCATGTAGATCTCCTTTGTAAAGCGCCATACCTCTTGTCTTCATGGGCTTCGAACATGACTAACTCCTTGTGGGAATAACCCGGCCCCTCATGGCCGGTTTATACCTAATAATAATATCCCCAACAACGGCTGAGGAGGAGGATGTGGTGGCGGACGCTGGGACGACCGTGGCCTGCGCCAGGAGTGGCGCGGCCGGCCTCGTGAGGACCGCTAGCAGGATCAGCCTCGCGAGGGCGCCTGGAGGGACCAGCCTCATGAGGATCGCCCTCAAGGCAACGCTGGCCTTCCTCCACTACCGCCACCACCCAGAAGGAATGATGACCACCACCAAGACGAGGGGGCTGGGGGCTTCCAGGAGCCGCGTGCTATCGCCTGCATCTTGAGCGGAGCTCAAGCCCCAGCCTCGCAGCGTATCTTCAAACAGTTTGCTCGTGAAGTGAATGCAGTCCTCCCTAAGCTCGAGGCCACACACCTGCTCAGATGGTCCAAGTGCCCCATCACGTTCAGTTCGGCAGATCAGCTCAAGTGCGCAGCTACCGCAGGCGTCCTCCCAATGCTTTGTTCACTAGTCATCAGCAACGTGCAGGTTACCAAGACCCTTATCGACAGCGGCGCAGGGCTCAATGTCCTGTCCGTCGACACGTTCGACAACCTCCAAGTGCCATATGACCAGCTTCAGCCTACCAAGCCCTTTTCAGGAGTGACCGACGGCTCTACTACCCCGATCGGGCAGGTCCGCCTCCCCGTTACCTTTAGAGAATGCAACAACTACCGCACTGAACTCATTGACTTCGATGTCGCCTACATCCGCCTGTCGTACAACGCCATCCTCGGGTATCCAGCCCTGGCCAAGTTCATGGTGGTGACCCATCATGGCAACAATGTCCTCAAGATGCCGGGAAGCGGCGGAATCATCACAGTCCCGTGCGAGGAAAGAGACGTGGTGTGCTCCCTCGAGCGTGCCTTCCAAGATGCAGCAATCGACGACCCCGACAGCCAGGGCGAGCGCCCTCCTGAGGTCACCGCCAAGAAGAAGAAGCAGTTGCGCCACGCAGGGCCTCAGGCAAGCGGCGCCTCGTCAGGACCGGTGCCCGTGCCTGGGGCACCTCCCTCCATCGCATAGGAAAGCGCGCCCAGCGCCCCTCTCGGGCAGGGCTTGGGGGCTATCTTCTGGAGGGCCTCATACTTTGCCAACATCACGAGGGAGGCGCTTGGGCACCACTTGGAGGCGTGCTTCGTGGCACGTTTCCCTCGGGAGAACACAGGGCAAGGAGTGCCCACCGTTCAGGAGTTCATCACCAAGAACACTCAGGAACTGCAAGACGCAAGGACCATGCGCGGCAGCCGCCGCTCACCAGGCGCAGCTCCCCATCGACGTCCCAGGGCTCAACCGGGCCGCCTCTCAGGAGCTTTTCTAGCCTTCGCGCGTGGGACGCTGCGAGGGCCCACCTCACAGCTACATTCACATACCTTTTGGCCTGCCGAGCGTGGTGACCACCTATCAGTGCAACCTGTGGAGCATCCTGGCGGCTCAGGAGGCCAAGCACCACGCTGTGCTGACGGAGATGAAGACGGTCCACAAGGAACCCCCTGGACCCCAGAGCCTCCCGAGGCCTAGGGCCCCGGTGGCTCATGAGGAGTAGCCCCTTCGCTGCATACCTTCAGCTGCCCCAACTCTCCTTCATCAACAGAACCAGGTGACATTTTCCAAGTTCATTCAGCTGGGAGCGCCCCCAGGGCTGCATCATTCCCAGGCCGCGTGGGTCCGTCCCTGTGGCATGTATCCCTTTTTATGTCTTTAGCTTACCTTGTTGGGGGCGCCCCTTGGGCTGCATCATCCCCAAGCCGCTCAGGCCTGACCCAGTGGCATGCATCTTCCCTGCATTTACCTGAGCTAGGTTGCCTTTCATGCTTAATCTATCTATGACTATCACCTGCTTGATTGTCGCCCACCATGGGAGCCGCGCGACGGCCATCTTTCTTCAGAACCCATTGCGTGAGTAAGTTAAGCACGGCGTTTGTGCTCGGGCCCGTCCCTGCAGCGTCGATAAATCCAGCGGCTGAGCTCTGTCTGGCGCGACGGCCCCGTTCACGTCACCTCCTGGGGCCATTGGTGTTTATCTTTCTCACGTGATAACCTCAGGAGATTTGTTCAGCGCAGGTTGGCTAACCACCTCGCAGGACCAAGACAGCGAACAAGAACCAAGACCTGGCACAACCCGCCTTGAGGTAGGGCCTCGTGAGTCCCGCGCCGGCTCACGAGTGCCCAGACACACCTCGTCTAGCCCTGCCGCGCAAGCCATATGTCATGGCGGGGCTGTACACGCCCCGGGGGCTCTCCACAGTATGGAGTCCCCTCTCACGCACCAGAAGCGAATCAGCAGTCACCACGGCAACTGGTGCCCTTCCTCGCGCTAACTTGCAGGGACCTCCTGAGGGCCGCAGCAGGCGGTACCACGGACTCTCCCTCTTCTCTCATGCGTTTCGCTTGCGCGTTAAAAGGGGCTCCTAAGCATTGCGCCTCAGGAGCTCTTACTGGCTCTCCGGCCCTCACCCCCTGGCCTTGATCATGGCACGTGACCTGGCATACCAGCGGCGGCTGAGCTCGCTCGAGGGCCGGGACCTGAGGACGCAGAGCACCAAGAAGAACATGGAGGGGAGGGGCAGACCCGTACAGGCCTGGCCAAGCTACACTACAGTGGCCGACGTACGAGTTCGGCATGACTCGAGGAGCCGACCCCGGACAGCCAAGATAAGTTCTCGCTCTGGATCCACCAGTCGCTACGGCACGAGACCCTCGCTCACACCCTTCGCTGCCCTGTTGTGGCAACGTTCTCTTCCTTTCACATCCTAAGATAGCTGCTTACGCGCTAAACGGGACCTCTTGAGCATAGCGCCTTAGGAGCTCTTACTGGACCTCGGGCCGCTCACCTCCTGGCCTTGACCATGGCATGCGACCTGGCATACCAGCGACGGCTGTAGCATGCCTGGGGACCGGGACCTGTCAGCATAGAACACCAAACTACCGCGGGATTGGAAAGGGGAGGCCGAGCCTCGGTAGGATATGCACACGCAAATCTTCATAATGAGGGCTATATTGACAAAAGGCATTACAGACGCTTTACACGCCCCCACGGGGTTCATTTCTTGATTCCTCGCAAGGAACAAAAAGGAAGGAATTCCTAGGAGTTCTATCTACACACACCAGATGTCGCCGACGCCATCATCAAGAGTGGGCCACGTGAGGCCGGCGCCAACCCCATCCAGATCAGCGGCGACGGCGGCTGGACACCGTGGCCCTGCTCCGGGCTCGGTGGGAGCTCGGGGGCACATAGCTGTCATCGCTCGTCTCCGGAGACTCCACGAGCTTAGGAGAGTCGCTGGACCACCAGGAGTCACCACTGTCGCTGGAGGAGCTGCAGGCGAGGCCTGCGGCGGGCCCAGCGCTCGCCGCAGCGTCATCCTGGCAACCTCCTTCAGGGCAGCACTCCAGGCGGCGGCATTCCTTGTCGAAGACCTTGAAGAACAACACGGAGGCTCCGTCGTAATCAAAGTGGATCGCGAGGGCGCCCTCCGCGTGGCAGACTCGGGCAATCTCGCCCCAGCCTCGGGTCATGAAGATCTTCCCTGAGGCAACGACTCCAATCTCCGCTCCAGTCGCTGGGGCGTCGTAGTCGGCGTGTTGCAGCCAAAGCTCGCGAAGGCCCCTCGGCGGCGAAGAACTGCGGGAGGCGAATCCAGGTGCTCGGGGGCATCGCCGCCCACAGCACGAACTCGCGCAAGGAGTCCTCGGCGTGGACCCCTGGGGCGACGGCATGCGCCTCCGCGGCGCCGTGACCGAGGCCCTGGCGCGGGCGGTGCCGCTCACCACGCCTCCCTCCGGAATCATCGGCATGAGCATACAAGGGCAGCGGGTACCCAGGAGGTGGCCTTTCGTACCAAGGCCGCGACACCACCGGCCTCACTACCATCTCGCGGCGATGGGACCTTCTCTTCTTCGGCGGAAGCAGCTCGAGCTCGTTGAGGGGAGCCTTGCCCTTCTCGGCGGCCGAGAACCTCTGGATTGGCGCCATGTCTGCACAAGCAAGGAGTGGAGCTAGGAAGGAGAAGAAGCGGGAGAGGCAGAGGAGATATGGGAAACGGGGGATCTGCCACCCTCCCATTTATACCAGGAGAAGGCCAACCAGCCCCCCCCCCCATGATCATAGGTAATGATGATTTTCCTTGCATGCCGCAGGGACTTGTCAAGTCGGGCAGTTGCCGAGGTAGCGTGGGGAAGCTGAGATGCCCACGTCCAATCAACTGCCATGCATCGACCAAGGCCGCATGCTATTAGGGCCCGTGGCACTCCGCACTTGACCTTTGTCTTTGCCTCGAAACCAAGCCCGAGGGCGCCTTGGGCCCAGGGGCTACTGTCGGCATTCTGGGAACGGGGTCCCCAGACTTGCCTGCCTGCGGCCCACGGTGTGGCTTTGCTAGCAGGCCTGTACGACCCATCTTCATCGATGAGGCATTCAAGACCTTCGTGAGGGGCCAAGCCTCGCGAGGCGGACGACGCAAGACCTCCTCAGGAGCGGCCTCGCCAGGCGGGCTCGCGAGGGGCGGAGAGTTCAAGGCCAGGCAAACCTCGCGAGGGTCTAGTGACGTGAGCCATGATGAACAAGGCCAGGTGGGCGCCAGCGCGCACAGCGTCCTTGTTTCCTCTTTGGTGCTAAGGAAGCTGGCGCAGGCGTGGAGTACCGAGGCGTCAAGCAAAGGTTTCCATATCGGTGCAACGAGACCAAGACCAGCAGGATGGCAAGACGGAGGTCGCCATGGAGCCCAAGGCGGCATCATCACCAGAGCCTTTTGCAGGCGAAGACCACTTTTGTCAGGATAAGCTGTACTAGTTGTCCACTTTCAAATTGGCCGTTGTTGGCTCCCTTCCCGCTCAATATTTGGGGAGAGGACCAGGGCCTCTATAAATAGAACTAGCCACCACCATAGCTAGGGAAGGAGATCGAGGAGAGAGGTAGAGGGAGGTGAGATCGAGAGAGACCAGAACAACCACAAGTTCACCGAGCATAAGAACACCTCTCCACAGGAGGCTGTTCTTCCCCGTGTACTGTTCATCATCAGCCCAAGAGGCAATCCACCACCACCACACTGGAGTAGGGTATTACACAACAACGGTGGCCCGAACTAGTATAAATCTTGCGTCCTTTGTGTTGCGAGTTCATCGAGTTAGTTCGCAAGATCTTAGCTGAGTTAGGACGTGGACTGGTAGGGGAGAAATCTTCGTGCGCACCCCAGAGTTCAAACATTAAGGCTTTTGCCGGAACCCGTGATCCGACAGTTTTGGATACAAAGATTGGATACAAGAGATGAACTAGGGTTTGAGATGGGATGGTGCTGGTGAAGATGTTGATGGAGATTGACCCCCTCCCGATGAGAGGATCATTGGTGATAACAATGGTGATGATTTCCGCCTCCTGGAGGGAAGTTTCCCCGGCAGAACAGCTCCACCGGAGCCCTAGATTGGTTCTGCCAAGGTTCCGCCTCATGGCGGCGGAGTTTCGTCCCATGAGCTTGCTTCTGATTTTTTCCTCGACAAAAGACTCCATATAGTGAAAGATGGGCATCGGAGGGCCACCAGGGGGGGCATGAGGCAGGGGGCACGCCCCCACCCTCGTGGACGGTGGGTGGCCCCCCTCTGGTACTTCTTTCGCCCAATATTTTTTATATATTCTGAAACATGCTCCCGTGAAGTTTCAGGACTTTTGGAGATGTGCAGAATATGTCTCTAATATTTGCTCCTTTTCCAGCCCAGAATTCCAGATGCCGGCATTCCCCATCTTCATGTAAACCTTGTAAAATAAGAGAGAATGGGCATAAGTATTGTGACAAATGTGTAATAACAGCCCATAATGCAATAAATATCGATATAAAATCATGATGCAAAATGGACGTATCAACTTGCTATAGTGCTTCACTTATATCTTTTTTAGCATGGTGTGCTTTAGTATTTTTGAAGAAATGCTCTCTTGCTTCACTTAGATTTATTTGAGAGTTAGTATTTTTTTAAGAAATTCTCTCTTGCTTCACTTAAATTAACTTGAGAGAAAGAAAAATTATGCTCATGATCTTCACTTATATTTGTTTGAGCTTATCAAAAGCAACATATGAAAATTAGTTACAAAGTGATAGATATCCAAGAAGGATATAATAAAAACTTTCATGAAGATCATTGGACAAAATAAACTTGATTCTTAGTAAGAGTTTTGAGATATGATGATGTGATATGTGAGTTATGTTGATGAGTAATTATGCTTTAGTAAGAATATTGGTGTTAAGGTTTGTATTCCCTATGCAAGCACGAAATTCAATAATTATGCAATGAAATTATATCCTACTTGTGGTGCATTATTCGGTGTGATGAGATTATTCGTTTCTTGGTTGGTCGCTTCTCAATCTTTTGCTAGCCATCATTTTGCACTAAGTATGATCACTACTTGTGCATCCAAAAACCTTTAAACCAGTTTTGCCACATGAGTCCACTATATCTACCTATATGCGGTATTCTTTTTCCGTTCTAAGAAAATTTGTAAGTGCCATCTCTAATTTTCAAAATAAACATCTCTTTTGTGTGTTCGTTCCGCTCGCGGAGTGGTGAGGGATGGCTAATATTTTCCATGCTAGATGTGTTATTCTCACGATGAGTGTTTATTCACTTGTCATTGCACGAGAGTAAGGCAAAGGTATTAGGGATGCCCAGTCCCAAAATGAAAAATGAATTTATTTTATGTTGTCAAATAATAAATTCCTTGGAAAGTGTTGGTATGGAAGGCACCCGTGGATACGGTTAGCCAAGGAAAGTGAAAGTATGGTGGAAAAAGGAATAAACATTATTTTCTGTTTGGGAACCTCTTTTGATATATCTAGCATGGAAAGTGTTGGGAATTATAAGTCATTTTCGTTGGTGGGAAGGACGCGCCTCCCAAAATTTTTCTCTCTCTAAGTTTTTTGCTTTGAGCTCTGGCACCTCTACAAGTCCCTACTTCACTCTGCGAAGGGCCTTTCTTTTACTTTATGCAATTTTTATTTTGAATTTGAGTCTCCATCTTCTCTTATAAAAGCACCAACTAGGAGGCACTATGTTTGTACTTGAGCAATGGGTGTAGTTAATATACTCGTGTGTTTCATGAATGGATCAATGATTGAGCATGATGGGCTAGGGATAGCTTATTTTAGCATTGATATTTTGAAAGACATGATTGCTTGTTGATATGCTTGAGTATTTAAGTTATCATGTCAAAACTAGACTATTGCTTTGAACAATATAAAAGTCCAAATGTCCATGCTATAAAGAAAAGAATGTGATATGACATGTTAGGCAGCATTCCACATCAAAGATTCTGTTTTTATCACTTACCTACGCGAGGACGGGTAGGAGTTAAGCTTGGGGATGTTGATACGTCTCCAACGTATCTATAATTTTCAATTGTTCCATGTTGTTATATTATCAATATTGGATGTTTTATAATTATTTTAGGCATTTTATTCATTTTTTGGTACTAACCTATTGACATAGTGCCAAGTGCCAGTTGTTGTTTTCCGCATGTTTTTTACATTGCACGAAATCAATACCAAACGGAGTCCAAATGCAGCGAAACTTTACAGAGATTTTTTATGGACCAGAAGACACCTAATGGGCCAAGGCAGCGCCTGGGGGCTGCTCTGAGGGGAGCACAACCCACTAGGGCGCGCCTGGGCCAGAAACCCTAGGGAAGTCAACAAAAATCAATTCCAGCCGCCGCAGAGTCCAGAGCACCAAATCCAATCTAAACACCATCACGGAGGGGTTCACCACTTCCATTGGTGCCTCTCCGATGATGCGTGAGTAGTTATTTGTAGACCTTCGGGTCCATAGTTAGTAGCTAGATGGCTTCCTCTCTCTCGTTTGATTGTCAATACAATGATCTCTTGGAGATCCATATGATGTAACTCTTTTTGTGGTGTGTTTGTTGGGATCGGATGAACTTTGAGTTTATGATCAGATCTATCTTTTTATATCCATGAAAGTTATTTGAGTTTCTTTGATCTCTTATATGCATGATTGCTTATAGCCTCATATTTCTTCTCCGATATTTAGGTTTTGTTTGGCCAACTTGATCTATTTATCTTGCAATGGGAAGAGGTGCTTTGTAGCGGGTTCGATCTTACGGTGCTTGATCCCAATGATAGAAGGGGAACCGAAACGTATGTATCATTGCTACAAAGGATAAAACGATGGGGTCTATCTCAACATAGATAGATCTTGTCTACATCATGTCATCGTTCTTATTGCATTACTCCGTTTCTCCATGAACTTAATACACTAAATGCATGCTGGATAGCAGTCGATGTGTAGAGTAATAGTAGTAGATGCAGGCAGGAGTCGGTCTACTAATCTTGGACGTGATGCCTATATAACGATCATTGCCTGGATATCGTCATGATTATTTGAAGTTCTATCAATTTCCCAATAGTAATTTGTTCACCCACCGTTTGCTATTTTTCTTGAGAGAAGCCACTAGTGAAACCTACGGCCCTCGGGTCTCTTTCTCATATTATTTGCCTGTGCGATCTACTTTATTTTCCTTTTATTTTCAGACCTATTAAACCAAAAATACAAAAATACCTTGCTGCAATTTATTTTATTTGGCATTCGATCTATCAATATTTACAACTCTCTCACGTCTGTTTGCCAATTTCTGGCGCCGTTACCCGAAAGGGATTGACAACCCCTTTTTACACGTCGGGTTGCGAGTATTCGTTATTTGTGTGCAGGTGCTGTTTACGTTGTGTTGCTTGGTTCTCCTACTAGTTCGATAACCTTTGTTTCATATCTAAGGGAAATACCTACCATCGCTGTGCTGCATCATCCCTTCTTCTTTGGGGAAATACCGACGTAGCTTCAAGTAACATTATGCACCACAACAACGGTAGGTATTTCCCTCAGTGATGAGACCAAGGTTATCGAACCAGTAGGAGAATCACGCAATACTACATGAACGGCACCTGCACACAAATAACAAATACTCGCAACCTGACATATTAAAGGGGTTGTCGATCCCTTTCGGGTAACGGCGTCAGAAATTGGCAAGAGGACGTGATAAACATATGATAGATTGGATAAATAGATCTCGCTGGAACGCGGGGTAAAATAAATAGGAATAAATTACAGCAAGGTATTTTTGGGTTTTTGGAAATATAGATCTAAAAATAAAAGCAAATTAAAATAGATCGCAAAGGCAAATATACTAAATAAGAGACCTGAGGGCTGTAGATTTCACTAGTGGCTTCTCTCGAGAAAAATAGCGAATGGTGGGTAAACGAATTAATGGTTGGCAATTGATAGAACTTCAAATAATGATGACGATATCCAGACAATGATCATTATATAGGCATCATGTTCAAGATTAGTAGACCGACTGCTGCCTGCATCTACTACTATTACTCCACACATCGACTGCTATCCAGCATGCATCTAGTGTATTAAGTTCATGGAAAAATGGAGTAATGCAATAAGAACGATGATATGATGTAGACAAGATCTATTTATGTAAAAATAGCCCTATCTTGTCATCCTTAATATCAACAATACATACGTGTCGGTTCCCCTTCTGTCTGTAACATCCCAAATTTTCAATTTGGAATGTTATACATTAGATCATCATTGCATATCATATTTTATTGCTTTTCTGGTTGATCCTAGAAATTCTACGCAACTCAAGGACCCTCGGAGAGAGTTGGGGATTTCGTTATTTTCATATTTGAGTTTTTCTCAAATTTTGAAAATAGGATCATTTGATTTTATTTATTTTATCTTCAATTATTTCTATTATCAAAATATGAGAGAGGGAATAAAATGACTTTCCCAAAATAAAGAAATATTGCGGATTTAATAAAAATCAAATAAGATTTTATTTTGGTTTTATTTGCTATTTTATTTGAATTTAGGAAAAATTGCACGTTTTCAAAAATTGCATTTAGAGCCAAAAAAATGTTCATCCTGTTCTAAATATTTTATTTAGACGGAGAAAACTTTGTTTTGGCATTTTTAGTTTTTATATTTTTTTCTAGATTTTTTTAGGTGCAGCGAAATTGTTAAAAAAAACCTGCGCCCGACTAGGCCAAGGGCCCAGCCGAGCAGGCCGGCCCAGCCAGCCGCCTCCTCCAGCCAGATCGGGACCGGAGTCCCGATCGCCGCCGCCGCCGTGTCCGGGGAGGACACGCCTCCCGAGGTTGACCCCTCCCCCAAGTCGACCTCCCCCGTTCCCTTTATAACCGCCGCTAACCCCCTTGCAACCCCACACCGCCGCCCCGTCGCCTGCACCGCCGCCGCCGCCGCACCGCTTGCCGCACCCCGCGCCGCCCGGAGCCGCCGCCTCGCGCCACCGCCGCCCCGCCGCCGAGGTAGCCGCCGGCCGGTTTTGAGAAAAAAAACCTATTCGGTCTTTTTTTTGAAAACCCTAGTTTCCGTTTTTTTAAATAAATAGATCGGGTTTTTCCGGTTTATTTATTTAGCGAGCGCCCGTTTGTCCGTTAGTTTTAACGAACGCGTTTTTCGTTTAGTTTCTGTTAACGAACCTTTGTTCGTTAACTGTTCGTCGTTTTTCTTTTTCTCGGATTAAATCCGCGGTTTTTCTGATCGCGATCTCTGAACCGATGTTCGTTCTAGTTTATCTTTTCGCTCGTTTATCAGAATCAGGTGATTCAAGCGCCTGGAGTTTCATCTCGAAACCCTCTTTCCGTTTAACCAACTCAAACAAGCTTTTGCCACTGTAAAAATTGCCTTAGATCCAGGATAGTAAATGAAGCTTGTTTCTTTTGCCGTTTGTCTTTCGTTGCTTCGTTCGTTTTGATTCTTTTTGCCAACCGGAGTTCTTAAGTTGAACTTTCTGGTTAGATCTTTTGTTAGAGTTTTACTTGTGCATTAGTTGAGTACTTATTGTGTGCTTGTTTGTTTGCGATAGAGTACCCGGAGTGCGCCGCTTGCTACTTTGAATCGCTAGGTTTCCCGGATCATCAGCAAGGCAAGTAACACTTTGATCATACTTCCTACTACCCAGTTTTATTGCATTAGATCAATCCTCACACATTGCATGATTAGGATCTAATTAAATTGTGGGTTTGGGGAGTAGTTGAGGTAGAACCTATTACCTGTTTATTATCAAACCTTTGGGAGTTACTCTATGTTTGCTTATTATTGCTATGCTATGCTAGTAGACATGGATTGGGTGAGTGTATCCATGACAGATGTGAGCTTTGTTAATTAATGGTTTATTTAAGGTGGCAACCTAAACACACATCTAGGTGGATTGAGGCACCTGGGTATTCCAGCGATTGCCTGTTTTCTTTTGGACCGCCACCCAGGCTCAAAGGGATCATGAGATTATTCATACTAGAAACTTCCGTGTGCAGCCACAAGCTACTATGGGCTCTAGCATAGTTGACTAAGTCGTGCGAACTCTCACAGTGGTAGACTAACAGATGTAGGGGATGTAGGTTGGTACGGTCTACCCATTCGTAAGGTGCTAGCGCTTCTGAAAGACTATGTCTCGGTCATCCGTTTCTCAAACACCATGCGGTACGAGAAAACCAACGGAGGAGATCGAGTCTTGTGGGGAAAAGTGTGCAAACCTCTGCAGAGTGTATAAACTAATCATGGTTAGCCGTGTCCCTGATTATGGACATCTTGAGTATCTAGTACCTGGATTATCATGTGAATCTCATCATGTTACTCTAAAGTTCATTGTTGGGTTTTTAATGATGATGCTTAATTGGGATTGAGAATGCTGTCAACCATTCTCAATGTTTAACAACCACCATGATAGTTAAATAAAATATATTCCTTTGCAGTAGGGAAAATTTGGCTTTACGCAAAACTGTAACCATAGAGCTTTCCACCAGCCATATATGCATACAGAATAGCCATATTCTTGTATTACTCTCTATGTGTTACTTTGCCAGCATATTCCATGTGCTGACCCGTTTCGGGCTACAATGTTAATGTTGCAGACTTTTCAGACGACGATTAAGGTGCCTTAGGTCATGGTTCTATACTCAGTGATGCCGTTGGAGTTGATGGACTCACTTATCTTCCAAGCCTTCCACTGTTATCGTTATTAGATGGCCTTAAGCCATATTTATTGTAATAAGTTCTCTTTTGAGACACTCGATGTAATAAGTGTGTGATTGCTACTCTGTTATAAATCCTTCAAGTACTGTGTGGTGTCAGCATTACTGATCCAGGGATGACACCGGAGCACAGAGATTGGACCGTTTGAGGTCTGGTCGCTACACTGTCACTGGGATCAAGCGTCGTAAGATCAAACCCATCACAAAGCACCCACTGGTACGCGTCGGTGCTATATAAATGGTTTTTAACCCCTTTCTGCGACGACATTTGGAACTGTTGCCTAGTGAGTGTGGGCAATAGGGGGGTCCTTCCCACACGACCCAGAAACCATCGGGGATATGGCCCTCCTGGCACAAACGCTCGGCAAAATGAGGTCGTGTGCGACTGGCGGGCGCTCAAATATGGAAATACGTATAGTGGAGCTAAAAAATACAATTATACATGCAAAATTGTTTCCGTTCACAAGTACATCCCACAAAGTCAGTCCCCACTAAACGTTTCAGTTCGTATGTACATCCCACATAGTAGCTCCAAGGAAAACGTTTCCGTTCACAGGTACATCACACACAATTTTTCTCATTAAATCATTTGCGTTATTGAATGTATCAAACATGGTTCGTAGAAGAAACTATGTGGCAAAGGCTGTCCATCACACACAGTTTTTATGTGGTAAACATTTGCGCAAGGTGGCCTAACGCAAACAGTTTTCAAGAGAAAGTCTTGAGTGATTGTTCATTGATCCAGCACGGTTTCTTCCTAGAAACTGTGTGCGTTGCATGAGGTCATTGCCCATGGTATTTTTTTAATAACCGTTTGCAATAGCAAAACCAATTAGCAGGCTAATTCGCCATTAGCATGCTAATTGCCCTATTATTAATAATCTAATTGACATTCATATTAAGCACATAATATATTTCATTTCCATATTAAGGAAGTAGAATTTCATAATTAAAATACATCAGAGTACAACATGATATAGCTTCAGCACTCAGCTACCCCATTACACAACTGCACCAACACCAAGTTTCACATGCAACATGTAGAACCTTTCGAAATTAGCATCATAGACGGTATATAGACAGATGCATCTCATCTAGAAAACTGCTGAAGCGGAAGGCGAATATTGAGCCTTCATTCATGTTGAAGGTCTTTGCAACTTTAGGCCAGTGCATGTGGATGATTGATTGTCCATCCTTCGTCCTCTTCAGGAACACTTCAATATTGAACCATGGGTGTTGTATGAAAACCTTCCTCGCCTCCTGACCATAGAGGTGGTTCGAGAGGTAATCATCAGTGAAATGCTTTGGAAAGTCCTAAAAACAAGGATGTGCATAAATATCTTATCTATATTGGAAATGGGGCAAAGGAATAAAAAAGGCAAGGTATAATAGTTAGTACCATCTTGTAGTGAACTGATGTCTTCTTCATTGTGCAGACAAAGATCTTGTTGTTTTTTGTCGCTAATTTCTTTATCCTAACAATATTTCTAAGTTTCTTGATTTGATTGATATTCATGGACAACTCATTTCCCCATATGCAAAAAGGGTCGAACAGTGGGTCAAAACCTCTGACAGCAAGACCTACATGTGCAACGCCAAATTGTTAAAAAACCTAAATATTAGAATGGTTCATGCAATTGCACAATGATGTGCTATTAGAAAATGGATCATGCACGTGCTAACCTCAATTGCAAACCTCAGTGCTTCTCATTGTTTCCCTACAACACATATAAGGTAGTTAGTCATCAGGTTAAGTAAGGGTTCGCACGCTATCAGTAAAATATGTTGATGGAAAATAAGCACATTGCAAATTCTAGTGAACCAAGCAGTTAACTAAACACCACAACAAATGAACGAAACATTAACTGAGCACCACATTGCACAATATAGAATACTCCTAATAGAAGATCAGACAATTAACCAAACAGTTAACTACAACCAATTGTAGCAATTGTATTTTTTTCTCATGTATTTACTACAACCAAATCCAATTTATTCCTCACATGGTATACAATAACAGAATGCACCCACAACTATTTAACATCGCATTGCAGAATTGAACTAAATAGTTAACTAAACACCACAATACAAATGAACCAAACATTAACTGAGCACCACATCGCACAATGTATAACCAAACCAAGCATGCTTGAGAACTTGGAAATATAGCAATTGTATTCGTTTCTCATGTATTTCATAAATATAAATCCGATTTATTTCTCACATGGAAGACAATACAAAATTGCAGCCTGAAGAATTGAACATCACATTTGCAGAACTGAACCAAATAGTTAACTGAAGACGACAACTAATTACCAAAATAGTTAATATGTGAGCACCACACTCCATGACATATAGAACATATACACTAGAGCAAGAGATTGCATGGTAAAATTAGATAGCACAATTCACTATAATTTCTGAAGGAAAGGCAGAAGCAGCATATGCAACGGGTAAACCGAGCATGCTTAACTTGCGTAGCTAGCAAATGGCAAGGTGCGCCTCCAAGATCTAGGGGTCCGCACGAATGGCAGCCATCGCGACCTCATCCGCGCATGCGGCCGTGATTTGCTTATCTGCTGCCAAATGCTCCTTGAGATCCTGGCTATACTGCATGCACCATGGCTTAGGGCGGCGCTTATTTGGTGGAGGGTCGGTGATTTGGGTGGAAGGTGTCGCGCTCGCGCCGGTGGTCAGGGCATGGGTTGGGTGTGGATTACCTGCCTGGATAGACGAGGCCGAGCAGCGTGAAGGAGGGTCGCCGACGAGGAGGCGGCGCTTCAAGCAAGGTGTAACGCCCACGATGCGTCTATATCTCCCACATGTCGAAGCACGACTTAGAGGCATAACCGCATTGTAAGCAATGTCGCAAGTGGGGTAATCTTCACACAACCCATGTACTAAATAAGAAAAGAGATACATAGTTGGCTTACGATCGCCACGTCACACAATGCATAAATAACATTACAATCATCCAGATACAATCAAGGTCCGACTATGGAACCAAAATAAAGACAACCCCAAATGCATAATGTCCCCAATCGCCCCAACTGGGCACCACTACTGATCGTCTGGAAAGGAAACATAGTATCATCCTAAGTCCTCATCGAACTCCCACTTGAGCTCAGTCGAATCTCCTGGAACGGTATCATCGGCCCCTGCATCTAGTTTTGGAAGTAATCTGTGAGTCACGAGGACTCAGCAATCTCACAACCTCGCGATCAAGACTATTTAAGCTTAAAGGTAAGGTAAAAGGTATGAGGTGGAGCTGCAGCAAGCACTAGCATATATGGTGGCTAACATATGCAAATGAGAGCGAGAAGAGAGAGGCAAGGCACGATCGATAAACTATGATCAAGAAGTGATCCTAGAACAACCTACGATCAAACATAACACGAGACCGTGTTCTCTTCCCGGACTCCGCCGAAAAGAGACCTTCACGGCCACACACTCTGTTGATTCATTTTAATTAAGTTAAGTTTCAGGTTTTCTACAACCGGACATTAACAAATACCCATCTGCCCATAACCGCGGGCACGGCTTTCAAAAGTTCAAATCCCTACAGGGGAGTCCCAACTTAGCCCATCACAAGCTCTCACGGTCAACGAAGGATATTCCTTCTCCCAAGACAATCCGATCAGACTCGGAATCCCAGTTACAAGACATCTCGACAATGGTAAAACTAAACCAGCAAAGCCACCCGTATGTGTCGACAAATCCCGATAGGAGATGCACATATCTCGTTCTCAGGGCACACCGGATTGTCCAAACTTCCGGTAGGCCAGCCCAGAGTTGCCCCTGGTGGCCACCGACGGCTGACAAGTTGGACCAACACTCAGAGGAGCACTGGCCCGGGGGTTTAAAATAAAGATGACCCTTGAGTCCGCGAAACCCAAGGGAAAAAGGCTAGGTAGCAAATGGTAAAACCAAGGTTGGGCCCTGCTGGAGGAGTTTTATTCAAGGCAAACTGTCAAGGGGTTCCCATTATAACCCAACCGTGTAAGGAACGCAAAATCAAGGAACATAACACCGGTATGACGGAAACTAGGGCGGCAAGAGTGGAACAAAACATCAGGCATAAGGCCGAGCCTTCCACCCTTTACCAAGTATATAGATGTATTAAAATAGACAAGATATAATAATGATATCCCAACAATAAACATGTTCCAACAAGGAACAAACTCCAATCTTCACCTGCAACTAGCAACGCTATAAGAGGGGCTGAGCAAAGTGGTAACATAGCCAAACAACGGTTTGCTAGGACAAGGTGGGTTAGAGGTTTGACATGGCAATATGGGAGACAAGATAAGCATGTGGTAGGTATCGTAGCATGGGCATAGCAAAAGAGCGAGCATCTAGCAAGCAAAGATAGAAGTGATTTCGAGGTTATGGTCATCTTGCCTGCAAAGTTCTCCGAGTTGACGTTAGCTTGATCCTCGTAAGCGTACTCAACTGGTTCCTCGATCACATACTCGTCTCCCGGCTCTACCCAAAGCAAGAACAACAAGCAAAGGGAGACACAATCAACCACAGTGCAATGCACAAGCCACATGATGCAAAACATGGCATGATATGCGGGATGTGATATGCGATGCATATGCATGTTTCGGAAAGGAAAGATTGAACCTGGACTCAACTTGGAAAACCAAGAGTGCCATTGGAAAGATGAGTTGATTTCGGTCGAAATCGATATAAAGATCACCGGAATCGGATGCACGGTTTGCAAATGACAAGCAAAGCAAATATGACACCAAGCTGCGGTTAACAGCACGAGGCCATCTAAATGCATCAAGAACAACAAGTTACTGCACTCTAACATAACAACAAAACACATCGCAGTGATCCACTCAAGACGCTTGAGAAAATATGAACACTGAGCTACGGCTAATTCACTCAATAGAAGGTTCAAACAAGCATGGCAAAAGTGCAAAAGATAACAGGTTACAGACTTAGTGAAAATAACATGTCAGGAATTTAACATCAGGAAGCAATGTTTAGAGCAAGATAACAACATGCTACAGGAACATATCATGGCAAAGCAAGGCATGGCATGAAGCTACTCAAAGCATACAACAAAAGTCCATTACTGACCATAAGCCAAAAGGGATCAGAAAATACAAGGGCAACCATGTGAACATAGCAACTTTCGTTAACAGATTCAGACTTAGCAGAAAACTGGAACATGGCAAAACAGATTCACGTAGGCATGTTTACGAGCTCGATGCACTCACCACCAGGCATTGCATGACAAACTAAGCATACACCCAGCAAGTAGACATGGCATAGAAGCTAAAAATGGCAAGAACAACCTCATAGCATGCACGAATCAGCTACAACAACCTCGACAAAATTGCTTAACATGTAAACAATCTGCTAGGAACATTTTATAGCAAAAGTAGAGCATGATTGAGTCAAGCTAGGGGACTCTATAATTGCAAACAAAGGCATGGATGGATAGAGCATAACATTATCTCAAAATCACCCTTACTGAACATGCTCAAAAGAGGCATGGATCACTCTGTAGCAACAAGAATACATGGCATAAAAATATTATCAGGGAAAAACTTAGAAGATTTCTAAGTCCCTGAAATCAGAAACATTACGAGAGCTACTTTGCATGCTTGTGCTAGTCACCACAGAGATCACAAAAATACATGGCAAACACCCCTGTAAATATGGCATGGCATACTTCAAAACACATGTAGGGCTCAAGTTCATAGGAGGCAGACATTAATCATGGCAAAAATAACAAATATCCAATTACTGGTAAGAATCTGAAACTAACATTGCGTAGCACTCTTGCAACAGAATTTAGGGCATCAAGATGAACTCAAATGAACATGGTGCAATGGAATGAAATGAAGTACTCGTCGAGACGAACAATTTGACATGCTACACGTCCAAAACGGAGCCACACATGCAAAGATATGCCATGATGAAAAATGCTAAAAATAACTGCAACTGGGACAAAGGCAACCCTAGGGTTTTGGATACAGATCTGGATCGGGGTGGCGCACAAAACGAGGTTCGCCAAAGTTCGCCGGAGACGTGCCGGAGTCGAGGAAGGAGGCAGTGGAGGCCGAAGAAGGTGAGGAGGGGCGGTGCCGGCGAGGAGGAGCGGCGGCTCGGGGCGGCCGGCGGGCGCGGGGACCATGCCGCGGTGGAGCTCGGCTCCGGCCGGCGAGGGGCGCGGCGGTCGACGTGGGGCGATGCGACGGCTGTGGCTGAGTGAGGCGGCGGCGCGGGCGCGCGACGAGTACGCCGGGAGGCGCGGGGGCGGGGCGGCGGATGGGCCTCGGGGGCCCGGTTCGGGCTCGCAGGGCCGGCAGCAGAGAGGACGGCGGCGGGCACGTGGCGGCGGGGCAGACACGTCCGGTCTGATCCAGACATGTCCGGCGGCGCGGGGAAGACGAGGCTAGGGTTAGGGATCCGGATTTCTCGGGGGGGGGGGTCTATATTTATAGGTAGAGGGAGCTAGGAGGCTCCAAATTGAGCACGGTTTTCGGCCACGCGATCGTGATCGAACGAACAAGACGATGGAGGGGCTTTAGGTGGGTTTTGGGCCACTTTGGAGAGGTATTGGTCTGCAACACACACGAGGCCTTTTTGGTTCCTCGGTTAACCGTTGGAGTATCAAACGAAGTCCAAATGGCACGAAACTTGACAGGCGGTCTACCGGTAGTAAACCAAGGCCGCTTGGCAAGTCTCGGTCCAATCTGAGAACGTTTAATAGGGGACGCCGGAGGACATAGGAGCGCCAGAATGCAAAACGGACAACAGGGAAAATGCTCGGATGCATGAGACGAACACGTATGCAAGTGCGATGCACATGATGACATGATATGACATGCATGACAAAGACAAAAGCAACACGAAGACAAAAACCCAAAAACGAGGAAATATCATAACTTAGTGCCGAAAATGGCAAGAGTTGGAATACAAATATGGCAGGTTACATACGGGGTGTTACACAAGGAGTGAAGGTTTCAACTTGGAAAGGAAGGCGGAAACATGGGAAATGTGGATTTTGGTAAGGGGGAGGTGCGGGGAGGTAGATATTTCCGCGGAAGCTGAAAATTTGGAATCACTTCACCGAAAAATTTGGCGTGCAAAGTGTCATCAAACACGGTCCCCTATTCGAAACTGTGTATGATATGTGAACATCACAAACGATTCAGATAGCTTAACCCATGTGTGTTGAGTTTGAACGTCAAAAATTTTGGTTCGAATTTCCATGGTTACAATGGTCATCCACGTCATTGCATAATTTGGGTACACAAAGGAGACTACAGCACACTCACACTTCTTAATCAAGCAAGTTCAGCAATTAAACAGAGCTAGCTGACCTAAACATTACTCTAACAAATTAAAGACCGGCACTCTTAATTAAACAAAACAAAGAGTCTACTACGGCTGGTGCTCGTCGATCTCCGTCGCCGCCTCCATGTCCAGCTCGTGCCCGACGTTCTCCTGGGGAAGGGGCTCCATGGCATCCACCGCACCATACTCGGCAAGCATCTCGCCATCCACGTCTGCCATCTCTTTGGAAAAGGCTGCCACAAGCTGGGCGTGGACGGACGCGATTTGGGCTTGGACGGGCTCCATCGTTGCAAGGTATGCGGCGGAGGAACGGACGGCTACTCGAACGCTCTCGGCGATTGCCAACTCTTCGGCCATGGGTTGCCGACCGTTGTCGGAGAAGCTTCGTTCGATTTGTCTGGTGACCTCCAGGAGCTGGGCGTGGGAGGCCTCCATCAGGGCTAAGGTTGCCGCTGCGGAACGGACAGCTGTTGTGCTGCTCTCGCAAGTTGCTATCCCTGAGGCAGATGTTGCTGCTGCCACCTGAGAAGCAACAACGGCCATTTGTGCTGCCTTGGCTGCATGGTCGCATATTGCAACCGCACTCATGCACCTTGTTAGCACGCGCAAGGCGGCTATAGTCGCGCTCGTGGGCCACCGAAGTTGCCCTCACGACGCGGGTCTACGTGCCCGTCTTTCACCGATGACGATTGAACAGTGAAATGATATTTGGGGAGCGAGCTAGTGTGCTTGAGACACCGGCTGTGGACTGTAGCCGACACACCTTCTCGCGTAAGCCATAGGTGTACTATACACCGACGGTGCTCCAGGATATTTTGTGATGCATCTCACATGGTTGGTGATAATGAACTGTGTGCGATCTACTTGATTTTTCATCTTGATTTGAATTACATAATGGGGTCATAGAGGTAATGGATGGTGTTTGAATTGCTAAACCTTTTTATCTGGAGTGAACATGCAACTATATGTGTGTCGTAAAAGAATTGCAATTATTCAGGGTTCGTTTGAACATTTTATACATTAAATTGGTTTTCTAGCAATTTCAGGTGCACAATTCAAAATTAAACTACATGCACATGCTCCGGTGCACCAACATGGGTTGTAAAATCATATATGTGTCCATGGGTTTATGCTTATCTCCCATGCAAGAAATGGGGATGAAATTCGAACACCAGGGCACCGTGGCTCTCCAAAAAACGTCGACTTACTTACTTTTGCAATTCTAGTAAATCCAAAATTTGTCCGAAATTCGTGAAACTTGGCATGCTATCATGGAGCGGCATCAACATGCCATGGTAAAAAATTTGTCCCATTTGGGGCAGGCTTGGGTATAAGCTTCTCATAAACTAGAGCTTCTCACAACAAGTGAGATGGTTTCGGTAGGGAATGTTTCACCTTTCTGGAAGAAACGATATCTGTGGCCTCTTCTCGATTTCAAATTTTTTTCCTAGTCTCAACATAGAACAATAGGAGTGTTGTGTCAATTTTTGGGAATTTTCGGGGTTCGCTTGGACATTTTTACACATTAACTGAGTTTTCTATGCATTCATGTGCATAATTAAAATTTAAACTACAGGCACATGCTCTAATGCATATAAATTAGTTGAAAATTAAAATATGTTTCCTTGGTTGCCTGCTTAGGTCCCATGCAAGAAATGGGAATGAATGTCAAACACCCTGCCACCGTCACTCGGCCGCAAACACTGAGATACTTGGTTTTTAAATTCTAGTAAATCCAAAACTCGTCTGAAATTCATGAAACTAGGCATGCTATCATGGAGCGGCATCAACATGCCGTGGTAAATTTTTTGTCCCATTTGGGGCAGGTTTGGGTATATGCTTCTCACAAACCAGAGCTTCTCACAACAATCATGATGGTTTCGGTAGGGAACATCCCACCTTTGAGGACGGAACGAAGTCCATTGCCTCTTATTGCTTCCAAAAAATTTCTCGTGTCAACATAGAACAACTGGAGTGTTGTGTCAATTTTTGTGATTTTTCGGGGTTCGTTTGGATATTTTTATGCATTAATTGAGTTTTCAATGCATTTATGTGCATATTCAAATTTGAACTACATGCACATGCTCCAGTGCATATAAATTGGTTGAAAAATCAAATATGTGTCCTTGGGTGCATGCTTAGGTCCCATGCAAGAAATGGGAATGAATTTCAAACACCGGGGCACTGTCGATTGCCGGCAAAACATTGAGATGCCTGATTTTTAAATTCTAGTAAATCCAAAACTCGTCTGAATCATGAAACTTGGCATGCTATCATGGAGCGGCATCAACATCCCATGCTAAAATTTTAGTCCCATTTGGGGCAGGTTTGGGTATATGCTTCTCACAAACCAGAGCTTCTCACAACAAGCATCATGGTTTTGGTAGGGAACTTCCCACCTTTGGGGACGAAACGATATCCACTGCCTCTTATTACTTTCAAAAAAATTCTCGTGTCAACATAGAACAACAGGAGTGTTGTGTCAATTTTTGTAATTTGTCGGGGTTCATTTGGACATTTTTATGCATTAACTGAGTTTTCAATGCATTTATGTGCATAATTCAAATTTGAACTACATGCACATGCTCCAATGCATATAAATTGGTTGAAAAATCAAATCTATTTCTTTGGGTGCATGCTTAGGTCCCATGCAAGAAATGGTAATGAATTTCAATCACCAGGGCACCGTTGATTACCGACACAACATTGAAATACCTGGTTTTTCAATTCTAGTAAATCCAAAACTCGTCTGAAATTCATGAAACTTGGCATGCTATCATGGAGCGGCATCAACATGCCGTGGTAAAAATTTTGTCCCATTTAGGGCAGGTTTGGGTATATACTTCTCACAAACTAGAGCTTCTCACAACAAGAATGATGGTTTCGGTAGGGAACACCCCACCTTTGGGGACGAAACGATATCCATTGCCTCTTATTGCTTTCAAAATTTTGCTAATGTCAACATAGAACAACATGAGTGTTGTGTTATGATAGGGAGAAGAGTTTATGATAGGTACTTGGTATGTCTTGACTTGGCGTAGATCTCCTCGGCAACGGCGCCAAAAATCCTTCTTGCTACCTCTTGAGCATGCGTTGGTTTTCCCTTGAAAAAGAAAAGGGTGATGCAGCAAAGTAGCGTAAGTATTTCCCTTAGTTTTTGAGAACCAAGGTATCAATCCAGTAGGAGACAACACGTAAGTCACCTAGTACCTGCACAAACAATCAAGAACCTTGCAACCAACGCGATAAAGGGGTTGTCAATCCCTTCACGGTCACTCGCAAAAGTGAGATCTAATAAAGATAGAAAGATAAATGTTTTTGGTATTTTTGTTGTATAGATTGGAAAGTAAAGATTGCAACATAGTAAACGAGATGCGATGTAATTAAAGGAGATGCAATATAATAAGAAAGAGACCCGGGGGCCATAGGTTTAACTAGTGGCTTCTCTCAAGATAGCATGTATTACGGTGGGTGAACAAATTACTGTCGAGCAATTGATAGAAAAGTGCATAGTTATGAAGATATCTAAGGCAATGATCATGAATATAGGCATCACGTCCATGTCAAGTAGATCGAAACGATTTTGCATCTACTACTATTACTCCACACATCGACCGCTATCCAGCATGCATCTAGAGTATTAAGTTCATAAGAACAGAGTAACGCATTAAGCAAGATGACATGATGTAGAGGGATAAACTCAAACAATATGATATAAACCCCATCTTTTTATCCTCGATGGCAACAATACAATACGTGCCTTACTGCCCCTACTGTCACTGGGAAAGGACACCGCAAGATTGAACCCAAAGCTAAGCACTTCTCCCATTGCAAGAAAGATCAATCTAGTAGGCCAAACTAAACCGATAATTCGAGGAGACTTGCAAAGATATCAAATCATGCATATAAGAATTCAGAGAAGAACCAAATAATATTCATAAAGAATCAAGTTCGTAAATCCATAATTCATCGGATCTCGGCAAACACACCACAAAAGAGTATTACATCGAATAAATCTCCAAGAACATCGAGGAGAACTTTGTATTGAAGATCAAAGACAGAGAAGAAGCTATCTAGCTAATAACTATGTGTTGGGTAACGTAGTATTTCAAAAAAAATCCTATGCACACACAAGATCTATCTAGGTGATGGATAGCAACAATAGGGAAGAGTGTACTCCACGTACCCTCGTAGACCGAAAGTAGAAGCGTTATGACAACGTGGTTGATGTAGTCGTACGTCTTCACGATCCGACCGATCCTAGCACCAAAGATACGGCACCTCCGCGATCTGCACACGTTCAGCTCGGTGACGTCTGTCACATCCCTAGTTCTGGTATGACCTAGACTAGCTAGTCATGTGTGCATCATGTTTAAATTTCATTTAACTTTGAAATGGGGATTGTGAAACCCTCAGAAATCATTTCTGGAAATAACCCAGATAAAAAAATTGCTCCAAAAAGGTCCAAGAAAATGTTCATGTTGCTCTCTAAAAATATTGGACAGAGATAAAAATCAAACCAATATTTTTAGGATCTCATAAGTATTTATTTTTGGCATTTGGAATTAATCCAATATTTATTTGCATTGAATATATATGTTATATATTTTATATATGTCCAAAAATTCTGAATTTTTGGTGAGGGGCTTTGGAATAATCCCTTAGGTCCCTGCAAAAATTGTCAGAATTAAATAAAATGATTTGGTATTTTTATCAAATCAAAAAAAATGTCAGAAAAATAGAAAAGAAAACAAAGTAAGGGAAATACTTACCTGCAGCCCCTATGCAGCCTGGCCTGGCCAGCGGCCCAGCAGGCCGACCCAGCCCAACTGCCAGGAGCTTCTTCAAGCTCCTGGCAGTAGGAGGTGCTGCGTGGCCGCGCCAGCCGGCCATGGCCACGTCTCCCCGCCACCTCCTGCTTCCCCTCCTCGTCGCTCTGGCCTCCCTGGACGTCACCACAACGGCCCGTTTCCCCCTCACTCTCCCGTTCCCATTCTCTCCTCTCCCTCGCTCTCTCTCACCGCGCCCAAACGCTGCCGTCACCGCCGTTCGCCATAGCCGCAGCCACCGCCCCGGCCTCGCCCCTCCGACGTGCCCACAAGCTCCGCGCCACCTTCCTCGTCCTCTCCGTCAAGCCAGGCAACTCCGGGCGCCCCGTATCGTCGTCACCGCCGTCGTCTTCTTCGTCAGCCACCCAAGATCGCCGGCGACGTTCCGGCTACACCGAGCCTTCCCCGAGCTCGCCGACCCCGCCGTTGGATCCGCTATGAGCCCCGCCGTCGAACCTCCCTCTACCCTGCCTCTCCGACGCCCTCTAGCCCCTCCGCCGCTCAAGCCGAGCTTCGGCCGCCGCCGCGAGCTTTGCTCCGGCGAGCTCTGACCACCCCACGGTCTCCCGCGTGTCCCATTAGATGCGTGCGAGCCTGGGCTTCACGTAGGTGGTCTCCGCCGCCCGAATGGTCGCCGGAGCGACGAATCCGAGGCCCTCCGCCGCGTCTGGCTCGCCGGCGTCAAGCCGCCAGCGGGTTTTGACCCCGCTGACCAGGAGGTTTGACCTCCCGTGGGTCGCTGACATGTGGGCCCGGCCCTATTAATTTTTAGTTAGGATTAGTTTAACAACTAATTTAACCCTGTTAACTAATTGGGTCACTGACGCGTGGGCCCAACCCCATTAACTAAGCCAGTTTAGGTTTAATTTAATTAGGATTAGCCACAGACACTGACGTGTGGACCCCACACGTCAGGTTTGACCTGGTCAGCCACCTTTGACCTGCGGACGCAATGCTGCTGTCATGCTGACGCAATATATCATTTTTTGGTTTAAAAATAAATCAGGAAATTCCAGAAAATGATATAAACTTCAAAAATTCATAGAAATTCAACCGTAGCTCAGATTGAAATAATTTATAGATGAAAAAATTATCAGAAAAATTCAATCTATCCATCTGTACCATTTTCATGCATGACAAACCATCTATACATGCTGTATATATGAAATCACACTTATGGCATATTTAAGAACTTAATTTGGAGTTGTGTTTGAACCCTTGGTTCAAATGGACTTCAACCAAATAAATGCTAGATGCATTAACTCAAACAACATCACATACTCATGCCATGTTCATGCATCATAATGTTGCATATGCTTGTGTTTGATTTCCGACACCGTTCCTTCTCGATAGGTCCTGCTCCGGAGAGTGTTCGAGAGTACCTATCTGAGGAGTAGTGCCCCCTGTTGATCTACCAGGCAAGCAACCCCCCCCCCCTTGTTCATTCCGATAAAATCCTACTCTCTCGCTCCTGCTCTCATTTATTGCATTAGGACAACAACGATTCAACTGCTACTTTATGCTACGGTAGTTGAACCCATTCCTCTGCATGACCTGTCATTGCCACAGTAAATAGTTGAAACCCACTAGCATGTGTAGGAGTTGTTTGAGCCATGTTGTGCTTCTACCATGCCATGCCTGCTATTTCTTAGAGTTGTGTCAGGTCTGATTCATCAGGAATGAATTGGAGTGTTATGATATGTTCTGGTGCTGAGAGTTAAGCGTGTGAACACGATTTGGTAAAGGTAGCGGTGAGAGGCCATGTAGGAGTACATGGTGGGTTGTCTCATTGGGACCGTCCTTAAGAACTGAGTTCTGTGTAAGTTGTCCAATGACTAGCTACTACCACACATTGGGCTCCGGGCGCTCCAAGCTCTCTCGACTTATTAACCAACTTGATCTCTGTCCAAGAGTTGCAACTAGTTTCTGGTGTTTGTGGGTAGTGCTATTTTTCTACCGAGTGGCACCCGGCAGGGTGGACTTGGGACAGACTAGGCACCGTGGCCCGGTGTACCGAGTGGCACCCGGATGGTGGGCTTGGGAACCCTATACACATCGTTTGGGGCCGTGAGCGACACCCCGGCCGGATCTCCTTGCGGATGGAACCCGAATAGGCGATAAACCTGGACTAGAGTCTTGTGTGGTTAGTTAGGTCATGGCCGACACCCTCGCCAGGCTTCCGCTTGAAGGTTGCCGAGATACATGAAGTGTATATGCTGATAAGTGGTGAGAGCGTGTGTGAAGAAGTACACCCCTGCAGGGTTATCATGATCTATTCGAATAGCCGTGTCCTCGGTTATGGACTTCTTGGATGCTTACGTGGTACATAGACAACTTAAAGTGGATACTCTAAAATGCTCAAGACAAGTGTGAGTGCTATGGATGGCCTTCTCGTAGAAGAGACGGGGATGAATCCATAGTAGTGTATTGATGTGGTGATTAGTGGACTCGTGTGCGCTGCCTCACCTCAAAGAAGTTTCTCATTGTCGTAGAACAGGATAGCCACTGAGTCAAAGCTGGCTTGCTGGAACTAAACCCCACATTACCTTCTTGATACAAATGCATGTATGATAGGATCTGATGTAAGTCTTGCTGAGTACCTTTGTACTCATGTTTGCTTTATTTATGTTTTGCAGGTGAGACATCTGTCTCACTAGTAGTACCGCTTGGACTTCGAGGAGTAGCTTGTTACCTCAGCTACGATCTTGTACCTTGGAGGGACTTGTAGATAGTCAGGCTTCTCGGCCTTTTTCTTTTGTAGTTGTCTGTACTCAGACATGTAATGCTTCCATTGCTTGTATGCTCTGAATGATGGGTGATGTGACTCCTGTTTGTATTGATGCTATGTGGCTCTTCTGAGCCTTTATCTATATGAGTTGCGTTATGTTGTGATGCCATGTTGTACAGCACATACTTGCATGTTATGCGTACATGTGACGTGTATTGCTATGTGTGGGATCCAACAATCTAGTTGTTTATCCTTGGCAGCCTCTCTTATGGGGAAATGTAGTCTGGTGCTTCCTTGAGCCATAGTAGTCCTGCTAGCCCAGCACTACTTCTTAGAACACTTGACTGGCCGGCATGTGTTCCACTTTGTTCCTATGTCTGTCCCTTTAGAGAAATGTCACGCGGTGACTTCCGGAGTCTTGCCTAGCCTGCTACAGCCCGGGTTCCCTGGAGTCCTGTTAGCCCAGTGCTACAGCCCGGATTCATATGCTGTTGACCGACATGCTCGATGTGATTCATGTATGCCTGTCCCCATAGGTTAGCACCGCTTTGGGTTCACGACTAGCCATGTCGGCCCGGGTTCTCTGTCATATGGATGCTAGCGATACTATCATATACGTGAGCCAAAAGGCGCAAACGGTCCCGGGCCATGGTAAGGCGACACCCGTGGGAATACCATGCGTGAGGCCGCAAAGTGATATGAGGTGTTACAGGCTAGATCTGTGTGACTTAGAATCGGGGTCCCGACAGCGTCCCTCGTACTCTTGATCCAGTTGAGGCCGAGGGAGAGTTTCGTCAGCACGACGGCGTGGTGATGGTGATGATGAAGTTACCGGCGCAGGGCTTCGCCTAAGCGATACGACGATATGACCGAGGTGTGTAACAGTGGAGGGGGGCACCGCACACGGCTAAGAGATTGTATGTTGTGCCTTTGGGGTGTCCCCTTCCCACGTATATAAAAGGAGGGAGGAGGAGGAGGCCGGCCCTAGAGGGGGTGCGCCAAGTGTGGGGAGTCCTACTAGGACTCCCAACTCCTAGTAGGATTCCCATTTTCCTTACCGGAGTAGGAGAGAAGAAAGAGGGAAAGAGAGAGGGAGTAGGAAAGGGCAAGGGGGTGCCGCCCCCTTTCCCCTAGTCCAATTCGGACCCATGAGGGAGCGCACGCCTCCTTCCCTTTGGCATGCCTCCTCTATTCCCGTATGGCCCAATAAGGCCCAATACTTCTCCCGGCGAATTCCCGTAACTCTCAGGTACACCGAAAAATACCTGAATCAGTCGGAACCTTTCCGATGTCCGAATATAGCCTTCCAACATATCGATTTTTACCTCTCGACCATTTCGAGACTCCTCGTCATGTTCCCAATCTCATCCGGGACTCCGAACAAACTTCGGTCATCAAATCACATAACTCATAATACGAATCGTCATCGAACGTTAAGCGTGCGGACCCTACAGGTTCGAGAACTATGTAGACATGAACAAGACACATCTCCGGTCAATAACCAATAGCGGAACCTGGATTTTCATATTAGCTCCTACATATTCTATGAAGATCTTTATCGGTCAAACCGCATAACAACATACGTTGTTTCCTTTGTCATCGGTATGTTACTTGCGTGAGATTCGATCGTCGGTATCTCAATACCTAGTTCAATCTCATTACCGGAAAGTCTCTTTACTCGTTCCGTAATGCAACATCCTGCAACTAACTCATTAATCACATTTCTTGCAAGGCTTATAGTGATGTGCATTACCGAGAGGGCCCAGAGATACCTCTCCCACAATCGGAGTGACAAATCCTAATCTCGATCTATGCCAACTCAACAAACTACATCGGAGACACCTATAGAGCATCTTTATAATCACCCAATTACGTTGTGACGTTTGATAGCACACAAAGTGTTCCTCCGGTATTCGGGAGTTGCATAATCTCATAGTCAGAGTAACATGTATAAGTCATGATGAAAGCAGTAGCAATAAAACTAAATGATCATTTATGCTAAGCTAATGGATGGGTCTTGCCATCACATCATTCCCCGGAGTCCTGTTAGCCCAGTGCTACAGCCCGGATGCATATGATGTTGTCCGACATGCTCGATGTGATTCATGTATGCCTGTCCCCATAGGTTAGCACCGCTTTGGGTTCACGACTAGCCATGTCGGCCCGGGTTCTTTGTCATATGGGTGCTAGCGATACTATCATATACGTGAGCCAAAAGGCGCAAACGGTCCCGGGCCATGGTAAGGCGACACCCGTGGGAATACCGTGCGTGAGGCCGCAAAGTGATATGAGGTGTTACAGGCTAGATCGGTGTGACTTAGAATCGGGGTCCCGATAGCGTTGGTATCAGAGCTTGACTGCCTGTAGGATTTCCAAGCCAACCTGGTCGAAGTTGAGTCTAGAAATTCTTTAGTTATGTAGGGGAATTGATTGTGGAAGGGAACGTAAGGCTCTTTTTACTCCTTATACCTCATGCCTTCTGATCTGAGTCATCCTATCTTTCCTACGGGGTTAAGGAACTAGGCTTTCTCTTCCGTCTATCAGGATCACGTGTTACTACTCCATAGTCTCGAAAGTTTGGTTGGTCTGAGTCATATCCCAGTTTGAGTACCTCCGGTGTAACCTATTTAGCAATATCTCAGAACCTTGAGTGATGATATTGAGTATGGTGCTACTCCGTCTTTTGCAGAATGTCTCATTTCGAGCATTTTACTGCCGTTATGCTGCCGGAATTGTCCTAGGAGTTCAAGAGATAGTATTTTTCCTCGTACTATATTCTACATCCTTATCATGATGCTGAATCCATCCTTGTTTCCTTGGTTGGTTCTTCAGGATGTTGCCGGTTAACCAAAGTTCTGTTGCCCGCAGCCGGAACCACGGAGATGGTAGGGATGAGGATCCTCCCGACCAGTCTTCATTGGCGGAGTTCATGTTAGAGATGGAGTGGAACAAGCATGAGTCTAACCGCTTGTTAGCACGTATCGAGGAGAACACCGCACCCCACTGCAAAGAGTCAGCGTCCATCTATGGTTTCATTGGTCTAAAACCACCTACCTTCCATCATTCCATTGAACCACTCGATGCAGATGACTGGCTCCGTAGTATCACACACAAGCTGCGTTCTACGAACGTAGCTGAAAGTGACAAGGTCACCTACGTTGCTTATCATCTGGAAGGTCCTGCTAGTATTTGGTGGCAGAGCTATGAGGCCATGCTTCCAGCTGGCCAGAAAACCACCTGGAGAGATTTCACTGAGGCTTCTCGCGAGCATCACATTCCTCAAGCCCTCATTGACCGCAAGAGAGAAGAGTTCTGTAGTTTCACACAGGGTAAGATGGTTGTTGATGCTTACAGTAGAGAATTTCAGAACCTTGCCCGCTATGCTACAGAAGAAGTGTCCACGGACGCCAAGAAGCAGGCTGGGTTCCGGAAGGGTCTCAACCCCAAGTTGCGTCGTGATCTCCACTTGCATCATTGCAATACATTTCAGGCTATTGTGAACAAGGCCATTAATGCGGAAACAGCTCAACTCACTTACGAGGAGTCTCGTAAGCACACCCGTGATTTGGGTTCTTCTTCCGGTTCTACTTCGCAGAAGCGCCGGATTTGGGTTCCGAACTCCGCTCTTCCACCCGGTTATACACCAAGGCCATCTTGTGTGGCACCTCACCCAGTTCAGCAGTATGCTCCACCCAGGCCTATTGGTAGACCGCTTGTCAAAGCGAGTCCACGTCCTACTTCGGGGACTTGTTTCACATGCGGAGGGCCAGGACACTATGCACGTGACTGCTCTCAAACCAACTATGCTCCACCCCAGCCTGAGAAGTCTGTTGGCCGTGGTAGTAAGCCTTCACACCAGATGATCAGTGCCAAGTCAGCTCCCACTGAACTTGGACATGTGCATCACGTCTCAGCTAAAGACGCTCATGATGATCCAGATGTCGTTCTTGGTACACTCCTTGTCAACTGTCACCCAGCTTCGGTTCTATTCGATACCGGGGCATCTCACTCCTTCATTTATGAAAGTTATGCCCGTTTGCACGACATGTCATTTTGTGATATGCCAAGTCCACTTGAAATCCAAACTCCAGGGTCTAGATGGCAAACTACCAGAATAAGCCATGGTAATGAAATCCTTGTTGATAGACTTGTATTCCTTGCATCACTTATAGCCCTCAAGTCCACAGATGTTGGTGCAGATGTCCGGCTCAGGGCCCGGTTCGCCGATCTTGCCAATGAAGACGTGTATTCCGCCAAAGGGGACCCGGTACCCGTACTTGATCGAGCCAGCCTCGGGGCCCCAGCCTACGTCGTCGACGTAGAGCTTGCCGCGACGACTCTTGGTCATCCAGCCCACATCGTATCCTTTGATTCCTTCGAAGCTGCCCTTCAAGAACTCGAAACCATCGTGTGAAAGCCCCACTATGGGCGCCAACTGTCGTGGTTTTGTCACGGCAGATGTCCTCGTGAAAGGACTTAGTCGTGGAGCCATCGCGACATGGGAGACACGAGGAATTATACTGGTTCGGCCCCTTACGGTGAAGGTAAAAGCCTACGTCCAGTTATGATGGAATTGCTAGGGTTTCGATGACCAGGGAGCGAATCCACTTTGCCTGGCTCTCGAGTTATTGTTTTCGTCCCTAAACCGCCGCCGGGTCGTCCCTTTATATACACAGGTTAATGCCCAGTGGTTTACAGAATCCCGAGGCATGGTCATACACGTTCCCGGCTCCGTTTCTACCTTTCCTTGCCTTACAACATAATTTACATATCATATGGCGGTTTATATCTATGGGTCCTAATCCGCCTTTGTGCCCTAGGCTTTCATGTAGATCTCCTTTGTAAAGCGCCATACCTCTTGTCTTCATGGGCTTCGAACATGACTAACTCCTTGTGGGCATAACCCGGCCCCTCATGGCCGGTTTATACCTAATAATAATATCCCCAACAACGGCTGAGGAGGAGGATGTGGTGGCGGACGCTGGGACGACCGTGGCCTGCGCCAGGAGTGGCGCGGCCGGCCTCGTGAGGACCGCTAGCAGGATCAGCCTCGCGAGGGCGCCTGGAGGGACCAGCCTCATGAGGATCGCCCTCAAGGCAACGCTGGCCTTCCTCCACTACCGCCACCACCCAGAAGGAATGATGACCACCACCAAGACGAGGGGGCTGGGGGCTTCCAGGAGCCGCGTGCTATCGCCTGCATCTTGAGCGGAGCTCAAGCCCCAGCCTCGCAGTGTATCTTCAAACAGTTTGCTCGTGAAGTGAATGCAGTCCTCCCTAAGCTCGAGGCCACACACCTGCTCAGATGGTCCAAGTGCCCCATCACGTTCAGTTCGGCAGATCAGCTCAAGTGCGCAGCTACCGCAGGCATCCTCCCAATGCTTTGTTCACTAGTCATCAACAACGTGCAGGTTACCAAGACCCTTATCGACAGCGGCGCAGGGCTCAATGTCCTGTCCGTCGACACGTTCGACAACCTCCAAGTGCCATATGACCAGCTTCAGCCTACCAAGCCCTTTTCAGGAGTGACCGACGGCTCTACTCCCCCGATCGGGCAGGTCCGCCTCCCCGTTACCTTTGGAGAATGCAACAACTACCGCACTGAACTCATTGACTTCGATGTCGCCTACATCCTCCTGTCGTACAACGCCATCCTCGGGTATCCAGCCCTGGCCAAGTTCATGGTGGTGACCCATCACGGCAACAATGTCCTCAAGATGCCGGGAAGCGGCGGAATCATCACAGTCCCGTGCGAGGAAAGAGACGTGGTGTGCTCCCTCGAGCGTGCCTTCCAAGATGCAGCAATCGACGACCCCGACAGCCAGGGCGAGCGCCCTCCTAAGGTCACCGCCAAGAAGAAGAAGCAGTTGCGCCACGCAGGGCCTCAGGCAAGCGGCGCCTCGTCAGGACCGGTGCCCGTGCCTAGGGCACCTCCCTCCATCGCATAGGAAAGCGCGCCCAGCGCCCCTCTCGGGCAGGGCTTGGGGGCTATCTTCTGGAGGGCCTCATACTTTGCCAACATCACGAGGGAGGCGCTTGGGCACCACATGGAGGCGTGCTTCGTGGCACGTTTCCCTCGGGAGAACACAGGGCAAGGAGTGCCCACCGTTCAGGAGTTCATCACCAAGAACACTCAGGAACTGCAAGACGCAAGGACCATGCGCGGCAGCCGCCGCTCACCAGGCGCAGCTCCCCATCGACGTCCCAGGGCTCAACCGGGCCGCCTCTCAGGAGCTTTTCTAGCCTTCGCGCGTGGGACGCTGTGAGGGCCCACCTCACAGCTACATTCACATACCTTTTGGCCTGCCGAGCGTGGTGACCACCTATCAGTGCAACCTGCGGAGCATCCTGGCGGCTCAGGAGGCCAAGCACCACGCTGTGCTGACGGAGATGAAGACGGTCCACAAGGAACCCCCTGGACCCCAGAGCCTCCCGAGGCCTAGGGCCCCGGTGGCTCATGAGGAGTAGCCCCTTCGCCGCATACCTTCAGCTGCCCCAACTCTCCTTCATCAACAGAACCAGGTGACATTTTCCAAGTTCATTCAGCTGGGAGCGCCCCCAGGGCTGCATCATTCCCAGGCCGCGTGGGTCCGTCCCTGTGGCATGTATCCCTTTTTATGTCTTTAGCTTACCTTGTTGGGGGCGCCCCTTGGGCTGCATCATCCCCAAGCCGCTCAGGCCTGACCCAGTGGCATGCATCTTCCCTGCATTTACCTGAGCTAGGTTGCCTTTCATGCTTAATCTATCTATGACTATCACCTGCTTGATTGTCGCCCACCATGGGATCCGCGCGCTGGCCATCTTTCTTCAGAACCCATTGCGTGAGTAAGTTAAGCACGGCGTTTGTGCTCGGGCCCGTCCCTGCAGCGTCGATAAATCCAGCGGCTGAGCTCTGTCTGGCGCGACGGCCCCGTTCACGTCACCTCCTGGGGCCATTGGTGTTTATCTTTCTCACGTGATAACCTCAGGAGATTTGTTCAGCGCAGGTTGGCTAACCACCTCGCAGGACCAAGACAGCGAACAAGAACCAAGACCTGGCACAACCCGCCTTGAGGTAGGGCCTCGTGAGTCCTGCGCCGGCTCACGAGTGCCCAGACACACCTCGTCTAGCCCTGCCGCGCAAGCCATATGTCATGGCGGGGCTGTACACGCCCCGGGGGCTCTCCACAGTATGGAGTCCCCTCTCACGCACCAGAAGCGAATCAGCAGTCACCACGGCAACTGGTGCCCTTCCTCGCGCTAACTTGCAGGGACCTCCTGAGGGCCGCAGCAGGCGGTACCACGGACTCTCCCTCTTCTCTCATGCGTTTTGCTTGCGCGTTAAAAGGGGCTCCTAAGCATTGCGCCTCAGGAGCTCTTACTGGCTCTCCGGCCCTCACCCCCTGGCCTTGATCATGGCACGTGACCTGGCATACCAGCGGCGGCTGAGCTCGCTCGAGGGCCGGGACCTGAGGACGCAGAGCACCAAGAAGAACATGGAGGGGAGGGGCAGACCCGTACAGGCCTGGCCAAGCTACACTACAGTGGCCGACGTACGAGTTCGGCATGACTCGAGGAGCCGACCCCGGACAGCCAAGATAAGTTCTCGCTCTGGATCCACCAGTCGCTACGGCACGAGACCCTCGCTCACACCCTTCGCTGCCCTGTTGTGGCAACGTTCTCTTCCTTTCACATCCTAAGATAGCTGCTTACGCGCTAAACGGGACCTCTTGAGCATAGCGCCTTAGGAGCTCTTACTGGACCTCGGGCCGCTCACCTCCTGGCCTTGACCACGGCATGCGACCTGGCATACCAGCGACGGCTGTAGCATGCCTGGGGACCGGGACCTGTCAGCATAGAACACCAAACTACCGCGGGATTGGAAAGGGGAGGCCGAGCCTCGGTAGGATATGCACACGCAAATCTTCATAATGAGGGCTATATTGACAAAAGGCATTACAGACGCTTTACACGCCCCCACGGGGTTCATTTCTTGATTCCTCGCAAGGAACCAAAAGGAAGGAATTCCTAGGAGTTCTATCTACACACACCAGATGTCACCGACGCCATCATCAAGAGTGGGCCACGTGAGGCCGGCGCCAACCCCATCCAGATCAGCGGCGACGGCGGCTGGACACCGTGGCCCTGCTCCGGGCTCGGTGGGAGCTCGGGGGCACGTACCTGTCATCGCTCGTCTCCGGAGACTCCACGAGCTTAGGAGAGTCGCTGGACCACCAGGAGTCACCACTGTCGCTGGAGGAGCTGCAGGCGAGGCCTGCGGCGGGCCCAGCGCTCGCCGCAGCGTCATCCTGGCAACCTCCTTCAGGGCAGCACTCCAGGCGGCGGCATTCCTTGTCGAAGACCTTGAAGAACAACACGGAGGCTCCGTCGTAATCAAAGTGGATCGCGAGGGCGCCCTCCGCGTGGCAGACTCGGGCAATCTCGCCCCAGCCTCGGGTCATGAAGATCTTCCCGGAGGCAACGACTCCAATCTCCGCTCCAGTCGCTGGGGCGTCGTAGTCGGCGTGTTGCAGCCAAAGCTCGCGAAGGCCCCTCGGCGGTGAAGAACTGCGGGAGGCGAATCCAGGTGCTCGGGGGCATCGCCGCCCACAGCACGAACTCGCGCAAGGAGTCCTCGGCGTGGACCCCTGGGGCGACGGCATGCGCCTCCGCGGCGCCGTGACCGAGGCCCTGGCGCGGGCGGTGCCGCTCACCACGCCTCCCTCCGGAATCATCGGCATGAGCATACAAGGGCAGCGGGTACCCAGGAGGCGGCCTTTCGTACCAAGGCCGCGACACCACCGGCCTCACTACCATCTCGCGGCGTTGGGACCTTCTCTTCTTCGGCGGAAGCAGCTCGAGCTTGTTGAGGGGAGCCTTGCCCTTCTCGGTGGCCGAGAACCTCTGGATTGGCGCCATGTCTGCACAAGCAAGGAGTGGAGCTAGGAAGGAGAAGAAGCGGGAGAGGCAGAGGAGATATGGGAAACAGGGGCTCTGCCACCCTCCCATTTATACCAGGAGAAGGCCAACCAGCCCCCCCCCCCATGATCATAGGTAATGATGATTTTCCTTGCATGCCGCAGGGACTTGTCAAGTCGGGCAGTTGCCGAGGCAGCGTGGGGAAGCTGAGATGCCCACGTCCAATCAACTGCCATGCATCGACCAAGGCCGCATGCTATTAGGGCCCGTGGCACTCCGCACTTGACCTTTGGCTTTGCCTCGAAACCAAGCCCGAGGGCGCCTTGGGCCCGGGGGCTACTGTCGGCGTTCTGGGAACGGGGTCCCCAGACTTGCCTGCCTGCGGCCCACGGTGTGGCTTTGCTAGCAGGCCTGTACGACCCATCTTCATCGATGAGGCATTCAAGACCTTCGTGAGGGGCCAAGCCTCGCGAGGCGGACGACGCAAGACCTCCTCAGGAGCGGCCTCGCCAGGCGGGCTCGCGAGGGGCGGAGAGTTCAAGGCCAGGCAAACCTCGCGAGGGTCTAGTGACGTGAGCCATGATGAACAAGGCCAGGTGGGCGCCAGCGCGCGCAGCGTCCTTGTTTCCTCTTTGGTGCTAAGGAAGCTGGCGCAGGCGTGGAGTACCGAGGCGTCAAGCAAAGGTTTCCATATCGGTGCAACGAGACCAAGACCAGCAGGATGGCAAGACGGAGGTCGCCATGGAGCCCAAGGCGGCGTCATCACCAGAGCCTTTTGCAGGCGAAGACCACTTTTGTCAGGATAAGCTGTACTAGTTGTCCACTTTCAAATTGGCCGTTGTTGGCTCCCTTCCCGCTCAATATTTGGGGAGAGGACCAGGGCCTCTATAAATAGAACTAGCCACCACCATAGCTAGGGAAGGAGATCGAGGAGAGAGGTAGAGGGAGGTGAGATCGAGAGAGACCAGAACAACCACAAGTTCACCGAGCATAAGAACACCTCTCCACAGGAGGCTGTTCTTCCCCGTGTACTGTTCATCATCAGCCCAAGAGGCAATCCACCACCACCACACTGGAGTAGGGTATTACACCACAATGGTGGCCCGAACTAGTATAAATCTTGCGTCCTTTGTGTTGCGAGTTCATCGAGTTAGTTCGCAAGATCTTAGCTGAGTTAGGACGTGGACCAGTAGGGGAGAAATCTTAGTGCGCACCCCAGAGTTCAAACATTAAGGATTTTGCCGGACCCCGTGATCCGACAGTTTTGGATACAAAGATTGGATACAAGAGATGAACTAGGGTTTGAGATGGGATGGTGCTGGTGAAGATGTTGATGGAGATTGACCCCCTCCCGACGAGAGGATCATTGGTGATAACAATGGTGATGATTTCCGCCTCCTGGAGGGAAGTTTCCCCGGTAGAACAGCTCCGCCGGAGCCCTAGATTGGTTCCGCCAAGGTTCCGCCTCATGGCGGCGGAGTTTCGTCCCATGAGCTTGCTTCTGATTTTTTCCTCGACAAAAGACTCCATATAGCGAAAGATGGGCATCGGAGGGCCACCAGGGGGGGCATGAGGCAGGGGGCGCGCCCCCACCCTCGTGGACGGTGGGTGGCCCCCCTCTGGTACTTCTTTCGCCCAATATTTTTTATATATTCTGAAACATGCTCCCGTGAAGTTTTAGGACTTTTGGAGATGTGCAGAATATGTCTCTAATATTTGCTCCTTTTCCAGCCCAGAATTCCAGATGCCGGCATTCCCCATCTTCATGTAAACCTTGTAAAATAAGAGAGAATGGGCATAAGTATTGTGACAAATGTGTAATAACAGCCCATAATGCAATAAATATCGATATAAAATCATGATGCAAAATGGACGTATCAACTTGCTCTAGTGCTTCACTTATATCTTTTTTAGCATGGTGTGCTTTAGTATTTTTGAAGAAATGCTCTCTTGCTTCACTTAGATTTATTTGAGAGTTAGTATTTTTTTTAAGAAATTCTCTCTTGCTTCACTTAAATTAACTTGAGAGAAAGAAAAATTATGCTCATGATCTTCACTTATATTTGTTTGAGCTTATCAAAAGCAACATATGAAAATTAGTTACAAAGTGATAGATATCCAAGAAGGATATAATAAAAACTTTCATGAAGATCATTGGACAAAATAAACTTGATTCTTAGTAAGAGTTTTGAGATATGATGATGTGATATGTGAGTTATGTTGATGAGTAATTATGCTTTAGTAAGAATATTGGTGTTAAGGTTTGTGATTCCCTATGCAAGCACGAAATTCAATAATTATGCAATGAAATTATATCCTACTTGTGGTGCATTATTCGGTGTGATGAGATTATTCGTTTCTTGGTTGGTCGCTTCTCAATCTTTTGCTAGCCTTCATTTTGCACTAAGTATGATCACTACTTGTGCATCCAAAAACCTTTAAACCAGTTTTGCCACATGAGTCCACTATATCTACCTATATGCGGTATTCTTTTTCCGTTCTAAGAAAATTTGTAAGTGCCATCTCTAATTTTCAAAATAAACATCTCTTTTGTGTGTTCGTTCCGCTCGCGGAGTGGTGAGGGATGGCTAATATTTTCCATGCTAGATGCGTTATTCTCACGATGAGTGTTTATTCACTTGTCATTGGACAAGAGTAAGGCAAAGGTATTAGGGATGCCCAGTCCCAAAATGAAAAATGAATTTATTTTATGTTGTCAAATAATAAATTCCTTGGAAAGTGTTGGTATGGAAGGCACCCGTGGATACGGTTAGCCAAGGAAAGTGAAAGTATGGTGGAAAAAGGAATAAACATTATTTTCTGTTTGGGAACCTCTTTTGATATATCTAGCATGGAAAGTGTTGGGAACTATAAGTCATTTTCGTTGGTGGGAAGGACGCGCCTCCCAAAATTTTTCTCTCTCTAAGTTTTTTTCTTTGAGCTCTGGCACCTCTACAAGTCCCTACTTCACTCTGCGAAGGGCCTTTCTTTTACTTTATGCAATTTTTATTTTGAATTTGAGTCTCCATCTTCTCTTATAAAAGCACCAACTAGGAGGCACTATGGTCGTACTTGAGCAATGGGTGTAGTTAATATACTCGTGTGTTTCATGAATGGATCAATGATTGAGCATGATGGGCTAGGGATAGCTTATTTTAGCATTGATATTTTGAAAGACATGATTGCTTGTTGATATGCTTGAGTATTTAAGTTATCATGTCAAAACTAGACTATTGCTTTGAACAATATAAAAGTCCAAATGTCCATGCTATAAAGAAAAGAATGTGATATGACATGTTAGGCAGCATTCCACATCAAAGATTCTGTTTTTATCACTTACCTACGCAAGGACGGGTAGGAGTTAAGCTTGGGGATGTTGATACGTCTCCAACGTATCTATAATTTTCAATTGTTGCATGTTGTTATATTATCAATATTGGATGTTTTATAATTATTTTAGGCATTTTATTCATTTTTTGGTACTAACCTATTGACATAGTGCCAAGTGCCAGTTGTTGTTTTCCGCATGTTTTTTACATTGCACGAAATCAATACCAAACGGAGTCCAAATGCAGCGAAACTTTACGGAATTTTTTTATGGACCAGAGGACACCTAATGGGCCAAGGCAGCGCCTGGGGGCTGCTCTGAGGGGAGCACAACCCACTAGGGCGCGCCTGGGCCAGAAACCCTAGGGAAGTCAACGAAAATCAATTCCAGCCGCCGCAGAGTCCAGAGCACCAAATCCAATCTAAACACCATCACGGAGGGGTTCACCACTTCCATTGGTGCCTCTCCGATGATGCGTGAGTAGTTATTTGTAGACCTTCGGGTCCATAGTTAGTAGCTAGATGGCTTCCTCTCTCTCGTTTGATTGTCAATACAATGGTCTCTTGGAGATCCATATGATGTAACTCTTTTTGTGGTGTGTTTGTTGGGATCGGATGAACTTTGAGTTTATGATCAGATCTATCTTTTTATATCCATGAAAGTTATTTGAGTTTCTTTGATCTCTTATATGCATGATTGCTTATAGCCTCATATTTCTTCTCCGATATTTAGGTTTTGTTTGGCCAACTTGATCTATTTATCTTGCAATGGGAAGAGGTGCTTTGTAGCAGGTTCGATCTTACGGTGCTTGATCCCAATGATAGAAGGGGAACCGAAACGTATATATCATTGCTACAAAGGATAAAACGATGGGGTCTATCTCAACATAGATAGATCTTGTCTACATCATGTCATCGTTCTTATTGCATTACTCCGTTTCTCCATGAACTTAATACACTAGATGCATGCTGGATAGCAGTCGATGTGTAGAGTAATAGTAGTAGATGCAGGCAGGAGTCGGTCTACTAATCTTGGACGTGATGCCTATATAACGATCATTGCCTGGATATCGTCATGATTATTTGAAGTTCTATCAATTGCCCAATAGTAATTTGTTCACCCACCGTTTGCTATTTTTCTTGAGAGAAGCCATTAGTGAAACCTACGGCCCTCGGGTCTCTTTCTCATATTATTTGCCTGTGCGATCTACTTTATTTTCCTTTTATTTTCAGACCTATTAAACCAAAAATACAAAAATACCTTGCTGCAATTTATTTTATTTGGCATTCGATCTATCAATATTTACAACTCTCTCACGTCTGTTTGCCAATTTCTGGCGCCGTTACCCGAAAGGGATTGACAACCCCTTTTTACACGTCGGGTTGCGAGTATTCGTTATTTGTGTGCAGGTGCTGTTTACGTTGTGTTGCTTGGTTCTCCTACTAGTTCGATAACCTTTGTTTCATATCTAAGGGAAATACCTACCATCGCTGTGCTGCATCATCCCTTCTTCTTTGGGGAAATACCGACGTAGCTTCAAGTAACATTATGCACCACAACAACGGTAGGTATTTCCCTCAGTGATGAGACCAAGGTTATCGAACCAGTAGGAGAATCACGCAATACTACATGAACAGCACCTGCACACAAATAACAAATACTCGCAACCTGACATATTAAAGGGGTTGTCGATCCCTTTCGGGTAACGGCGTCAGAAATTGGCAAGAGGACGTGATAAAAATATGATAGATTGGATAAATAGATCTCGCTGGAACGCGGGGTAAAATAAATAGGAATAAATTACAGCAAGGTATTTTTGGGTTTTTGGAAATATAGATCTAAAAATAAAAGCAAATTAAAATAGATCGCAAAGGCAAATATACTAAAGAAGAGACCTGAGGGCTGTAGATTTCACTAGTGGCTTCTCTCGAGAAAAATAGCGAACGGTGGGTAAACGAATTAATGGTTGGCAATTGATAGAACTTCAAATAATGATGATGATATCCAGACAATGATCATTATATAGGCATCATGTTCAAGATTAGTAGACCGACTCCTGCCTGCATCTACTACTATTACTCCACACATCGACCGCTATCCAGCATGCATCTAGTGTATTAAGTTCATGGAAAAATGGAGTAATGCAATAAGAACGATGATATGATGTAGACAAGATCTATTTATGTAAAAATAGCCCTATCTTGTTATCCTTAATATCAATGATACATACGTGTCGGTTCCCCTTCTGTCTGTAACATCCCAAATTTTCAATTTGGAATGTTATACATTAGATCATCATTCCATATTATATTTTATTGCTTTTCTGGTTGATCCTAGAAATTCTACGCAACTCAAGGACCCTCGGAGAGAGTTGGGGATTTCGTTATTTTCATATTTGAGTTTTTCTCAAATTTTGAAAATAGGATCATTTGATTTTATTTATTTTATCTTCAATTATTTCTATTATCAAAATATGAGAGAGGGAATAAAATGACTTTCCCAAAATAAAGAAATATTGCGGATTTAATAAAAATCAAATAAGATTTTATTTTCGTTTTATTTGCTATTTTATTTGAATTTAGGAAAAATTGCACGTTTTCAAAAATTGCATTTAGAGCCAAAAAAATGTTCATCCTGTTCTAAATATTTTATTTAGACGGAGAAAACTTTGTTTTGGCATTTTTAGTTTTTATATTTTTTTCTAGATTTTTTTAGGCGCAGCGAAATTGTTAAAAAAAACCTTCGCCCGACTGGGCCAAGGGCCCAGCCGAGCAGGCCGGCCCAGCCAGCCGCCGCATCCAGCCAGATCGGGACCGGAGTCCCGATCGCCGCCGCCGCCGTGTCCGGGGAGGACACGCCTCCCGAGGTTGACCCCTCCCCCAAGTCGACCTCCCCCGCCCCCTTTATAACCGCCGCTAACCCCCTTGCAACCCCACACCGCCGCCCCGTCGCCTGCACCGCCGCCGCCGCCGCACCGCTTGCCGCACCCCGCGCCGCCCGGAGCCGCCGCCTCGCGCCACCGCCGCCCCGCCGCCGAGGTAGCCGCCGGCCGGTTTTGAGAAAAAAACCAATTCGGTCTTTTTTTTTGAAAACCCTAGTTTCCGTTTTTTTAAATAAATAGATCGGGTTTTTCCGGTTTATTTATTTAGCGAGCGCCCGTTCGTCCGTTAGTTTTAACGAACGCGTTTTTCGTTTAGTTTCTGTTAACGAACCTTTGTTCGTTAACAGTTCGTCGTTTTTCTTTTTCTCGGATTAAATCCGCGGTTTTTCTGATCGCGATCTCTGAACCGATGTTCGTTCTAGTTTATCTTTTCGCTCGTTTATCAGAATCAGGTGATTCAAGCGCCTGGAGTTTCATCTCGAAACCCTCTTTCCGTTTAACCAACTCAAACAAGCTTTTGCCACTGTAAAAATTGCCTTAGATCCAGGATAGTAAACGAAGCTTGTTTCTTTTGCCGTTTGTCTTTCGTTGCTTCGTTCGTTTTGATTCTTTTTGCCAACCGGAGTTCTTAAGTTGAACTTTCTGGTTAGATCTTTTGTTCGAGTTTTACTTGTGCATTAGTTGAGTACTTATTGTGTGCTTGTTTGTTTGCGATAGAGTACCCGGAGTGCGCCGCTTGCTACTTTGAATCGCTAGGTTTCCCGGATCATCAGCAAGGCAAGTAACACTTTGATGATACTTCCTACTACCCAGTTTTATTGCATTAGATCAATCCTCACACATTGCATGATTAGGATCTAATTAAATTGTGGGTTTGGGGAGTAGTTGAGGTAGAACCTATTACCTGTTTATTATCAAACCTTTGGGAGTTACTCTATGTTTGCTTATTATTGCTATGCTATGCTAGTAGACATGGATTGGGTGACTGTATCCATGACAGATGTGAGCTTTGTTAATTAATGGTTTATTTAAGGTGGCAACCTAAACACACATCTAGGTGGATTGAGGCACCTGGGTATTCCAGGGATTGCCTGTTTTCTTTTGGACCGCCACCCAGGCTCAAAGGGATCATGAGATTATTCATACTAGAAACTTCCGTGTGCAGCCACAAGCTACTATGGGCTCTAGCATAGTTGACTAAGTCGTGCGAACTCTCACAGTGGTAGACTAACAGATGTAGGGGATGTAGGTTGGTACGGTCTACCCATTCGTAAGGTGCTAGCGCTTCTGAAAGACTATGTCTCGGTCATCCGTTTCTCAAACACCATGCGGTACGAGAAAACCAACGGAGGAGATCGAGTCTTGTGGGGAAAAGTGTGCAAACCTCTGCAGAGTGTATAAACTAATCATGGTTAGTCGTGTCCCTGATTATGGACATCTTGAGTATCTAGTACCTGGATTATCATGTGAATCTCATCATGTTACTCTAAAGTTCATTGTTGGGTTTTTAATGATGATGCTTAATTGGGATTGAGAATGCTGTCAACCATTCTCAATGTTTAACAACCACCATGATAGTTAAATAAAATATATTCCTTTGCAGTAGGGAAAATTTGGCTTTACGCAAAACTGTAACCATAGAGCTTTCCACCAGCCATATATGCATATAGAATAGCCATATTCTTGTATTACTCTCTATGTGTTACTTTGCCAGCATATTCCATGTGCTGACCCGTTTCGGGCTACAATGTTAATGTTGCAGACTTTTCAGACGACGATTAAGGTGCCTTAGGTCATGGTTCTATACTCAGTGATGTCGTTGGAGTTGATGGACTCACTTATCTTCCAAGCCTTCCACTGTTATCGTTATTAGATGGCCTTAAGCCATATTTATTGTAATAAGTTCTCTTTTGAGACACTCGATGTAATAAGTGTGTGATTGCTACTCTGTTATAAATCCTTCAAGTACTGTGTGGTGTCAGCATTACTGATCCAGGGATGACATCGGAGCACAGAGATTGGACCGTTTGAGGTCTGGTCGCTACACTGTCACTGGGATCAAGCGTCGTAAGATCAAACCCATCACAAAGCACCCACTGGCATTTGGAACCGTTGCCTAGTGAGTGTGGGCAATAGGGGGGTCCTTCCCACACGACCCAGAAACCATCGGGGATATGGCCCTCCTGGCACAAACGCTCGGCAAAATGAGGTCGTGTGCGACCGGCGGGCGCTCAAATATGGAAATACGTATAGTAGAGCTAAAAAATACAATTATACATGCAAAATTGTTTCCGTTCACAAGTACATCCCACAAAGTCAGTCCCCACTAAACGTTTCAGTTCTTATGTACATCCCACATAGTAGCTCCAAGGAAAACGTTTCCGTTCACAGGTACATCACACACAATTTTTCTCATTAAATCATTTGCGTTATTGAATGTATCAAACATGGTTCGTAGAAGAAACTATGTGGCAAAGGCTGTCCATCACACACCGTTTTTATGTGGTAAACATTTGCGCAAGGTGGCCTAACGCAAACAGTTTTCAAGAGAAAGTCTTGAGTGATTGTTCATTGATCCAGCACGGTTTCTTCCTAGAAACTGTGTGCGTTGCATGAGGTCATTGCCCACGGTATTTTTTTAATAACCATTTGCAATAGTAAAACCAATTAGCAGGCTAATTCGCCATTAGCATGCTAATTGCCCTATTATTAATAATCTAATTGACATTCATATTAAGCACATAATATATTTCATTTCCATATTAAGGAAGTAGAATTTCATAATTAAAATACATCAGAGTACAACATGATATAGCTTCAGCACTCAGCTACCCCATTACACAACTGCACCAACACCAAGTTTCACATGCAACATGTAGAACCTTTCGAAATTAGCATCATAGACGGTATATAGACAGATGCATCTCATCTAGAAAACTGCTGAAGCGGAAGGCGAATATTGAGCCTTCATTCATGTTGAAGGTCTTTGCAACTTTAGGCCAGCGCATGTGGATGATTGATTGTCCATCCTTCGTCCTCTTCAGGAACACTTCAATATTGAACCATGGGTGTTGTATGAAAACCTTCCTCGCCTCCTGACCATAGAGGTGGTTCGAGAGGTAATCATCAGTGAAATGCTTTGGAAAGTCCTAAAAACAAGGATGTGCATAAATATCTTCTCTATATTGGAAATGGGGCAAAGGAATAAAAAAGGCAAGGTATAATAGTTAGTACCATCTTGTAGTGAACTGATGTCTTCTTCATTGTGCAGACAAAGATCTTGTTGTTTTTTGTCGCTAATTTCTTTATCCTAACAATATTTCTAAGTTTCTTGATTTGATTGATATTCATGGACAACTCATTTCCCCATATGCAAAAAGGGTCGAACAGTGGGTCAAAACCTCTGACAGCAAGACCTACATGTGCAACGCCAAATTGTTAAAAACCTAAATATTAGAATGGTTCATGCAATTGCACAATAATGTGCTATTAGAAAATGGATCATGCACGTGCTAACCTCAATTGCAAACCTCAGTGCTTCTCATTGTTTCCCTACAACACATATAAGGTAGTTAGTCATCAGGTTAAGTAAGGGTTCGCACGCTATCAGTAAAATATGTTGATGGAAAATAAGCACATTGCAAATTCTAGTGAACCAAGCAGTTAACTAAACACCACAACAAATGAACGAAACATTAACTGAGCACCACATTGCACAATATAGAATACTCCTAATAGAAGATCAGACAATTAACCAAACAGTTAACTACAACCAATTGTAGCAATTGTATTTTTTTTCTCATGTATTTACTACAACCAAATCCAATTTATTCCTCACATGGTATACAATAACAGAATGCACCCACAACTATTTAACATCGCATTGCAGAATTGAACTAAATAGTTAACTAAACACCACAATACAAATGAACCAAACATTAACTGAGCACCACATCGCACAATGTATAACCAAACCAAGCATGCTTGAGAACTTGGAAATATAGCAATTGTATTCGTTTCTCATGTATTTCATAAATATAAATCCGATTTATTTCTCACATGGAAGACAATACAAAATTGCAGCCTGAAGAATTGAACATCACATTTGCAGAACTGAACCAAATAGTTAACTGAAGACGACAACTAATTACCAAAATAGTTAATATGTGAGCACCACACTCCATGACATATAGAACATATACACTAGAGCAAGAGATTGCATGGTAAAATTAGATAGCACAATTCACTATAATTTCTGAAGGAAAGGCAGAAGCAGCATATGCAACGGGTAAACCGAGAATGCTTAACTTGCGTAGCTAGCAAATGGCAAGGTGCGCCTCCAAGATCTAGGGGTCCGCACGAATGGCAGCCATCGCGACCTCATCCGCGCATGCGGCCGTGATTTGCTTATCTGCTGCCAAATGCTCCTTGAGATCCTGGCTATACTGCATGCACCATGGCTTAGGGCGGCGCTTATTTGGTGGAGGGTCGGTGATTTGGGTGGAAGGTGTCGCGCTCGCGCCGGTGGTCAGGGCATGTGGGATGTGGAAGGAGGAGGAGGATGGGGGTTGGGTGTGGATTACCTGCCTGGATAGACGAGGCCGAGCAGCGTGAAGGAGGGTCGCCGACGAGGAGGCGGCGCTTCAAGCAAGGTGTAACGCCCACGATGCGTCTATATCTCCCACATGTCGAAGCACGACTTAGAGGCATAACCGCATTGTAAGCAATGTCGCAAGTGGGGTAATCTTCACACAACCCATGTACTAAATAAGAAAAGAGATACATAGTTGGCTTACGATCGCCACGTCACACAATGCATAAATAACATTACAATCATCCAGATACAATCAAGGTCCGACTATGGAACCAAAATAAAGACAACCCCAAATGCATAATGTCCCCAATCGCCCCAACTGGGCACCACTACTGATCGTCTGGAAAGGAAACATAGTATCATCCTGAGTCCTCATCGAACTCCCACTTGAGCTCAGTCGAATCTCCTGGAACGGTATCATCGGCCCCTGCATCTAGTTTTGGAAGTAATCTGTGAGTCACGAGGACTCAACAATCTCACAACCTCGCGATCAAGACTATTTAAGCTTAAAGGTAAGGTAAAAGGTATGAGGTGGAGCTGCAGCAAGCACTAGCATATATGGTGGCTAACATATGCAAATGAGAGCGAGAAGAGAGAGGCAAGGCACGATCGGTAAACTATGATCAAGAAGTGATCCTAGAACAACCTACAATCAAACATAACACGAGACCGTGTTCTCTTCCCGGACTCCGCCGAAAAGAGACCTTCACGGCCACACACTCTGTTGATTCATTTTAATTAAGTTAAGTTTCAGGTTTTCTACAACCGGACATTAACAAATACCCATCTGCCCATAACCGCGGGCACGGCTTTCAAAAGTTCAAATCCCTACAGGGGAGTCCCAACTTAGCCCATCACAAGCTCTCACGGTCAACGAAGGATATTCCTTCTCCCAAGACAATCCGATCAGACTCGGAATCCCAGTTACAAGACATCTCGACAATGGTAAAACTAAACCAGCAAAGCCACCCGTATGTGTCGACAAATCCCGATAGGAGATGCACATATCTCGTTCTCAGGGCACACCGGATTGTCCAAACTTCCGGTAGGCCAGCCCAGAGTTGCCCCTGGTGGCCACCGACGGCTGACAAGTTGGACCAACACTCAGAGGAGCACTGGCCCGGGGGTTTAAAATAAAGATGACCCTTGAGTCCGCGAAACCCAAGGGAAAAAGGCTAGGTAGCAAATGGTAAAACCAAGGTTGGGCCCTGCTGGAGGAGTTTTATTCAAGGCAAACTGTCAAGGGGTTCCCATTATAACCCAACCGTGTAAGGAACGCAAAATCAAGGAACATAACACCGGTATGACGGAAACTAGGGCGGCAAGAGTGGAACAAAACATCAGGCATAAGGCCGAGCCTTCCACCCTTTACCAAGTATATAGATGTATTAAAATAGACAAGATATAATAATGATATCCCAACAATAAACATGTTCCAACAAGGAACAAACTCCAATCTTCACCTGCAACTAGCAACGCTATAAGAGGGGCTGAGCAAAGTGGTAACATAGCCAAACAACGGTTTGCTAGGACAAGGTGGGTTAGAGGTTTGACATGGCAATATGGGAGACAAGATAAGCATGTGGTAGGTATCGTAGCATGGGCATAGCAAAAGAGCGAGCATCTAGCAAGCAAAGATAGAAGTGATTTCGAGGGTATGGTCATCTTGCCTGCAAAGTTCTCCGAGTTGACGTTAGCTTGATCCTCGTAAGCGTACTCAACTGGTTCCTCGATCACATACTCGTCTCCCGGCTCTACCCAAAGCAAAAACAACAAGCAAAGGGAGACACAATCAACCACAGTGCAACGCACAAGCCACATGATGCAAAACATGGCATGATATGCGGGATGTGATATGCGATGCATATGCATGTTTCGGAAAGGAAAGATTGAACCTGGCCTCAACTTGGAAAACCAAGAGTTCCACTGGAAAGATGAGTTGATTTCGGTCGAAATCGATATAAAGATCACCGGAATCGGATGCACGGTTTGCAAATGACAAGCAAAGCAAATATGACACCGAGCTGCGGTTAACAGCACGAGGCCATCTAAATGCATCAAGAACAACAAGTTACTGCACTCTAACATAACAACAAAACACATGGCAGTGATCCACTCAAGACGCTTGAGAAAAGATGAACACTGAGCTACGGCTAATTCACTCAATAGAAGGTTCAAACAAGCATGGCAAAAGTGCAAAAGATAACAGGTTACAGACTTAGTGAAAATAACATGTCAGGAATTTAACATCAGGAAGCAATGCTTAGAGCAAGATAACAACATGCTACAGGAACATATCATGGCAAAGCAAGGCACAACATGAAGCTACTCAAAGCATACAACAAAAGTCCATTACTGACCATAAGCCAAAAAGGATCAGAAAATACAAGGGCAACCATGTGAACATAGCAACTTTCGTTAACAGATTCAGACTTAGCAGAAAACTGGAACATGGCAAAACAGATTCACGTAGGCATGTTTACGAGCTCGATGCACTCACCACCAGGCATTGCATGACAAACTAAGCATACACCCAGCAAGTAGACATGGCATAGAAGCTAAACATGGCAAGAACAACCTCATAGCATGCACAAATCGGCTACAACAACCTCGACAAAATTGCTTAACGTGTAAACAATCTGCCAGGAACATTTTATAGCAAAAGTAGAGCATGATTGAGTCAAGCTAGGGGACTCTATAATTGCAAACAAAGGCATGGATGGATAGAGCATAACATTATCTCAAAATCACCCTTACTGAACATGCTCAAAAGAGGCATGGATCACTCTGTAGCAACAAGAATACATGGCATAAAAATATTATCAGGGAAAAACTTAGAAGATTTCTAAGTCCCTGAAATTAGAAACATTACGAGAGCTACTTTGCATGCTTGTGCTAGTCACCACAGAGATCACAAAAATACATGGCAAACACCCCTGTAAATATGGCATGGCATACTTCAAAACACATGTAGGGCGCAAGTTCATAGGAGGCAGACATTAATCATGGCAAAAATGACAAATATCCAATTACTGGTAAGAATCTGAAACTAACATTGCGTAGCACTCTTGCAACAGAATTTAGGGCATCAAGATGAACTCAAATGAACATGGTGCAATGGAATGAAATGAAGTACTCGTCGAGACGAACAATTTGACATGCTACACGTCCAAAACGGAGCCACACATGCAAAGATATGCCATGATGAAAAATGCTAAAAATAACTGCAACTGGGACAAAGGCAACCCTAGGGTTTTGGATACAGATATGGATCGGGGTGGCGCACAAAACGAGGTTCGCCAAAGTTCGCCGGAGACGTGCCGGAGTCGAGAAAGGAGGCAGTGGAGGCCGAAGAAGGAGAGGAGGGGCGGCGCCGGCGAGGAGGAGCGGCGGCTCGGGGCGGCCGGCGGGTGCGGGGACCAGGCCGCGGCGGAGCTCGGCTCCGGCCGGCGAGGGGCGCGGCGGTCGACGTGGGGCGATGCGACGGCTGCGGCTGAGTGAGGCGGCTGCGCAGGCGCGCAACGAGTACGCCGGGAGGCGCGGGGGCGGGGCGGCGGATGGGCCTCGGGGGCCCGGTTCGGGCTCGCAGGGCCGGCAGCAGAGAGGACGGCGGCGGGCACGTGGCGGCGGGGCAGACACGTCCGGTCTGATCCAGACATGTCCGGCGGCGCGGGGAAGACGAGGCTAGGGTTAGGGATCCGGATTTCTCGGGGGGGGGAGGTCTATATTTATAGGTAGAGGGAGCTAGGAGGCTCCAAATTGAGCACGGTTTTCGGCCACGCGATCGTGATCGAACGAACAAGACGATGGAGGGGCTTTAGGTGGGTTTTGGGCCACTTTGGAGAGGTATTGGTCTGCAACACACACGAGGCCTTTTTGGTTCCTCGGTTAACCGTTGGAGTATCAAACGAAGTCCAAATGGCACGAAACTTGACAGGCGGTCTACCGGTAGTAAACCAAGGCCGCTTGGCAAGTCTCGGTCCAATCTGAGAACGTTTAATAGGGGACGCCGGAGGACATAGGAGCGCCAGAATGCAAAACGGACAACAAGGAAAATGCTCGGATGCATGAGACGAACACGTATGCAAATGCGATGCACATGATGACATGATATGAAATGCATGACAAAGACAAAAGCAACACGAAGACAAAAACCCAAAAACGAGGAAATATCATAACTTAGTGCCGAAAATGGCAAGAGTTGGAATACAAATATGGCAGGTTACATACGGGGTGTTACACAAGGAGTGAAGGTTTCAACTTGGAAAGGAAGGCGGAAACATGGGAAATGTGGATTTTGGTAAGGGGGAGGTGCGGGGAGGTAGATATTTCCGCGGAAGCCGAAAATTTGGAATCACTTCACCGAAAAATTTGGCGCGCAAAGTGTCATCAAACACGGTCCCCTATTCGAAACTGTGTATGATATGTGAACATCACAAACGATTCAGATAGCTTAACCCATGTGTGTTGAGTTTGAACGTCAAAAATTTTGGTTCGAATTTCCATGGTTACAATGGTCATCCACGTCATTGCATAATTTGGGTACACAAAGGAGACTACAGCACACTCACACTTCTTAATCAAGCAAGTTCAGCAATTAAACAGAGCTAGCTGACCTAAACATTACTCTAACAAATTAAAGACCGGCGCTCTTAATTAAACAAAACAAAGAGTCTACTACGGCTGGTGCTCGTCGATCTCCGTCGCCGCCTCCATGTCCAGCTCGTGCCCGACGTTCTCCTGGGGAAGGGGCTCCATGGCATCCACCGCACCATACTCGGCAAGCATCTCGCCATCCACGTCTGCCATCTCTTTGGAAAAGGCTGCCACGAGCTGGGCGTGGACGGACGTGATTTGGGCTTGGACGGGCTCCATCGTTGCAAGGTATGCGGCGGAGGAACGGACGGCTACTCGAACGCTCTCGGCGATTGCCAACTCTTCGGCCATGGGTTGCCGACCGTTGTCGGAGAAGCTTCGTTCGATTTGTCTGGTGACCGCCAGGAGCTGGGCGTGGGAGGCCTCCATCAGGGCTAAGGTTGCCGCTGCGGAACGGACAGCTGTTGTGCTGCTCTCGCAAGTTGCTATCCCTGAGGCAGATGTTGCTGCTGCCACCTGAGAAGCAACAACGGCCGTTTGTGCTGCCTTGGCCGCATGGTCGCATATTGCAACCGCACTCATGCACCTTGTTAGCATGCGCAAGGCGGCTATAGTCGCGCTCGTGGGCCACCGAAGTTGCCCTCACGACGCGGGTCTACGTGCCCGTCTTTCACCGATGACGATTGAACAGTGAAATGATATTTGGGGAGCGAGCTAGTGTGCTTGAGACACCGGCTGTGGACTGTAGCCGACGCACCTTCTCGCGTAAGCCATAGGTGTACTATACACCGACGGTGCTCCAGGATATTTTGTGATGCATCTCACATGGTTGGTGATAATGAACTGTGTGCGATCTACTTGATTTTTCATCTTGATTTGAATTACATAATGGGGTCATAGCGGCAATGGATGGTGTTTGAATTGCTAAACCTTTTTATCTGGAGTGAACATGCAACTATATGTGTGTCGTAAAAGAATTGCAATTATTCAGGGTTCGTTTGAACATTTTATACATTAAATTGGTTTTCTAGCAATTTCAGGTGCACAATTCAAAATTAAACTACATGCACATGCTCCGGTGCACCAACATGGGTTGTAAAATCATATATGTGTCCATGGGTTTATGCTTATCTCCCATGCAAGAAATGGGGATGAAATTCGAACACCAGGGCACCGTGGCTCTCCAAAAAACGTCGACTTACTTACTTTTGCAATTCTAGTAAATCCAAAATTTGTCCGAAATTCGTGAAACTTGGCATGCTATCATGGAGCGGCATCAACATGCCATGGTAAAAAATTTGTCCCATTTGGGGCAGGCTTGGGTATAAGCTTCTCATAAACTAGAGCTTCTCACAACAAGTGAGATGGTTTCGGTAGGGAATGTTTCACCTTTCTGGAAGAAACGATATCTGTGGCCTATTCTCGATTTCAAATTTTTTTCCTAGTCTCAACATAGAACAATAGGAGTGTTGTGTCAATTTTTGGGAATTTTCGGGGTTCGCTTGGACATTTTTACACATTAACTGAGTTTTCTATGCATTCATGTGCATAATTAAAATTTAAACTACAGGCACATGCTCTAATGCATATAAATTAGTTGAAAATTAAAATATGTTTCCTTGGTTGCCTGCTTAGGTCCCATGCAAGAAATGGGAATGAATGTCAAACACCCTGCCACCGTCACTCGGCCGCAAACACTGAGATACTTGGTTTTTAAATTCTAGTAAATCCAAAACTCGTCTGAAATTCATGAAACTAGGCATGCTATCATGGAGCGGCATCAACATGCCGTGGTAAATTTTTTGTCCCATTTGGGGCAGGTTTGGGTATATGCTTCTCACAAACCAGAGCTTCTCACAACAATCATGATGGTTTCGGTAGGGAACATCCCACCTTTGAGGACGGAACGAAGTCCATTGCCTCTTATTGCTTCCAAAAAATTTCTCGTGTCAACATAGAACAACTGGAGTGTTGTGTCAATTTTTGTGATTTTTCGGGGTTCGTTTGGATATTTTTATGCATTAATTGAGTTTTCAATGCATTTATGTGCATATTCAAATTTGAACTACATGCACATGCTCCAGTGCATATAAATTGGTTGAAAAATCAAATATGTGTCCTTGGGTGCATGCTTAGGTCCCATGCAAGAAATGGGAATGAATTTCAAACACCGGGGCACTGTCGATTGCCGGCAAAACATTGAGATGCCTGATTTTTAAATTCTAGTAAATCCAAAACTCGTCTGAATCATGAAACTTGGCATGCTATCATGGAGCGGCATCAACATCCCATGCTAAAATTTTAGTCCCATTTGGGGCAGGTTTGGGTATATGCTTCTCACAAACCAGAGCTTCTCACAACAAGCATCATGGTTTTGGTAGGGAACTTCCCACCTTTGGGGACGAAACGATATCCACTACCTCTTATTACTTTCAAAAAAATTCTCGTGTCAACATAGAACAACAGGAGTGTTGTGTCAATTTTTGTAATTTGTCGGGGTTCATTTGGACATTTTTATGCATTAACTGAGTTTTTAATGCATTTATGTGCATAATTCAAATTTGAACTACATGCACATGCTCCAGTGCATATAAATTGGTTGAAAAATCAAATCTATTTCTTTGGGTGCATGCTTAGGTCCCATGCAAGAAATGGTAATGAATTTCAATCACCAGGGCACCGTTGATTACCGACACAACATTGAAATACCTGGTTTTTCAATTCTAGTAAATCCAAAACTCGTCTGAAATTCATGAAACTTGGCATGCTATCATGGAGCGGCATCAACATGCCGTGGTAAAATTTTTGTCCCATTTAGGGCAGGTTTGGGTATATACTTCTCACAAACTAGAGCTTCTCACAACAAGAATGATGGTTTCGGTAGGGAACACCCCACCTTTGGGGACGAAACGATATCCATTGCCTCTTATTGCTTTCAAAATTTTGCTAATGTCAACATAGAACAACATGAGTGTTGTGTTATGATAGGGAGAAGAGTTTATGATAGGTACTTGGTATGTCTTGACTTGGCGTAGATCTCCTCGGCAACGGCGCCAAAAATCCTTCTTGCTACCTCTTGAGCATGCGTTGGTTTTCCCTTGAAAAAGAAAAGGGTGATGCAGCAAAGTAGCGTAAGTATTTCCCTTAGTTTTTGAGAACCAAGGTATCAATCCAGTAGGAGACAACACGTAAGTCACCTAGTACCTGCACAAACAATCAAGAACCTTGCAACCAACGCGATAAAGGGGTTGTCAATCCCTTCACGGTCACTCGCAAAAGTGAGATCTAATAAAGATAGAAAGATAAATGTTTTTGGTATTTTTGTTGTATAGATTGGAAAGTAAAGATTGCAACATAGTAAACGAGATGCGATGTAATTAAAGGAGATGCAATATAATAAGAAAGAGACCCGGGGGCCATAGGTTTAACTAGTGGCTTCTCTCAAGATAGCATGTATTACGGTGGGTGAACAAATTACTGTCGAGCAATTGATAGAAAAGTGCATAGTTATGAAGATATCTAAGGCAATGATCATGAATATAGGCATCACGTCCATGTCAAGTAGATCGAAACGATTTTGCATCTACTACTATTACTCCACACATCAACCGCTATCCAGCATGCATCTAGAGTATTAAGTTCATAAGAACAGAGTAACGCATTAAGCAAGATGACATGATGTAGAGGGATAAACTCAAACAATATGATATAAACCCCATCTTTTTATCCTCGATGGCAACAATACAATACGTGCCTTACTGCCCCTACTGTCACTGGGAAAGGACACCGCAAGATTGAACCCAAAGCTAAGCACTTCTCCCATTGCAAGAAAGATCAATCTAGTAGGCCAAACTAAACCGATAATTCGAGGAGACTTGCAAAGATATCAAATCATGCATATAAGAATTCAGAGAAGAACCAAATAATATTCATAGAGAATCAAGTTCGTAAATCCATAATTCATCGGATCTCGGCAAACACATCACAAAAGAGTATTACATCGAATAAATCTCCAAGAACATCGAGGAGAACTTTGTATTGAAGATCAAAGACAGAGAAGAAGCTATTTAGCTAATAACTATGTGTTGGGTAACGTAGTATTTCAAAAAAAATCCTATGCACACACAAGATCCATCTAGGTGATGCATAGCAACAATAGGGAAGAGTGTACTCCATGTACCCTCGTAGACCGAAAGTAGAAGCGTTATGACAACGCGGTTGATGTAGTCGTACGTCTTCACGATCCGACCGATCCTAGCACCAAAGATACGGCACCTCCGCGATCTGCACACGTTCAGCTCGGTGACGTCTGTCACATCCCTAGTTCTGGTATGACCTAGGCTAGCTAGTCATGTGTGCATCATGTTTAAATTTCATTTAACTTTGAAATGGGGATTGTGAAACCCTCAGAAATCATTTCTGGAAATAACCCAGATAAAAAAATTGCTCCAAAAAGGTCCAAGAAAATGTTCATGTTGCTCTCTGAAAATATTGGACAGAGATAAAAATCAAACCAATATTTTTAGGATCTCATAAGTATTTATTTTTGGCATTTGGAATTAATCCAATATTTATTTGCATTGAATATATATGTTATATATTTTATATATGTCCAAAAATTCTGAATTTTTGGTGAGGGGCTTTGGAATAATCCCTTAGGTCCGCAAAAATTGTCAGAATTAAATAAAATGATTTGGTATTTTTATCAAATCAAAACAAATGTCAGAAAAATAGAAAAGAAAACAAAGTAAGGGAAATACTTACCTGCAGCCCCTATGCAGCCTGGCCTGGCCAGCGGCCCAGCAGGCCGACCCAGCCCAACTGCCAGGAGCTTCTTCAAGCTCCTGGCAGTAGGAGGTGCTGCGTGGCCGCGCCAGCCGGCCATGGCCACGTCTCCCCGCCACCTCCTGCTTCCCCTCCTCGTCGCTCTGGCCTCCCTGGACGTCACCACGACGCCCCGTTTCCCCCTCACTCTCCCGTTCCCATTCTCTCCTCTCCCTCGCTCTCTCTCACCGCGCCCAAACGCTGCCGTCACCGCCGTTCGCCATAGCCGCAGCCACCGCCCCGGCCTCGCCCCTCCGACGTGCCCACAAGCTCCGCGCCACCTTCCTCGTCCTCTCCGTCAAGCCAGGCAACTCCGGGCGCCCCGTATCATTGTCACCGTCGTCTTCTTCGAGCCTTCCCCGACCCCGCCGTTGGATCCGCTGTGAGCCCCGCCGTCGAACCTCCCTCTACCCTGCCTCTCCGACGCCCTCTAGCCCCTCCGCCGCTCAAGCCGAGCTTCGGCCGCCGCCGCGAGCTTTGCTTCGGCGAGCTCCGACCACCCCACGGTCTCCCGCGTGTCCTACTGGATGCGTGCGAGCCTGGGCTTCGCGTAGGTGGTCTCCGCCGCCTGAATGGTCGCCGGAGCGACGAATCCGAGGCCCTCCGCCGCGTCTGGCTCGCCGGCGTCAAGCCGCCAGCGGGTTTTGACCCCGCTGACCAGGAGGTTTGACCTCCCGTGGGTCGCTGACATGTGGGCCCGGCCCTATTAATTTTTAGTTAGGATTAGTTTAACAACTAATTTAACCCTGTTAACTAATTGGGTCACTGACGCGTGGTCCCAACCCCATTAACTAAGCCAGTTTAGGTTTAATTTAATTAGGATTAGCCACAGACACTGACGTGTGGACCCCACACGTCAGGTTTGACCTGGTCAGCCACCTTTGACCTGCTGACGCAATGCTGCTGTCATGCTGACGCAATATATCATTTTTTGGTTTAAAAATAAATCAGGAAATTCCAGAAAATGATATAAACTTCAAAAATTCATAGAAATTCAACCGTAGCTCAGATTGAAATAATTTATAGATGAAAAATTATCAGAAAAATTCAATCTATCCATCTGTACCATTTTCATGCATGACAAACCATCTATACATGCTGTATATATGAAATCACACTTATGGCATATTTAAGAACTTAATTTGGAGTTGTGTTTGAACCCTTGGTTCAAATGGACTTCAACCAAATAAATGCTAGATGCATTAACTCAAACAACATCACATACTCATGCCATGTTCATGCATCATAATGTTGCATATGCTTGTGTTTGATTTCCGACACCGTTCCTTCTCGATAGGTCCTGCTCCGGAGAGTGTTCGAGAGTACCTATCTGAGGAGTAGTGCCCCCTGTTGATCTACCAGGTAAGCAACCCCCCCCCCCTTGTTCATTCCGATAAAATCCTACTCTCTCGCTCCTGCTCTCATTTATTGCATTAGGACAACAACGATTCAACTGCTACTTTATGCTACGGTAGTTGAACCCATTCCTCTGCATGACCTGTCATTGCCACAGTAAATAGTTGAAACCCACTAGCATGTGTAGGAGTTGTTTGAGCCATGCTGTGCTTCTACCATGCCATGCCTGCTATTGCTTAGAGTTGTGTCAGGTCTGATTCATTGGGAATGAATTGGAGTGTTATGATATGTTCTGGTGCTGAGAGTTAAGCGTGTGAACACGATTTGGGAAAGGTAGTGGTGAGAGGCCATGTAGGAGTACATGGTGGGTTGTCTCATTGGGACCGTCCTTAAGAACTGAGTTCTGTGTAAGTTGTCCAATGACTAGCTACTACCACACATTGGGCTCCGGGCACTCCAAGCTCTCTCGACTTATTAACCAACTTGATCTCTGTCCAGGAGTTGCAACTAGTTTCTGGTGTTTGTAGGTAGTGCTATTTTTCTACCGGGTGGCACCCGGCAGGGTGGACTTGGGACAGACTAGGCACCGTGGCCCGGTGTACCGAGTGGCACCCGGATGGTGGGCTCGGGAACCCTGTACACATCGTTTGGGGCCGTGAGCGACACCCCAGCCGGATCTCCTTGCAGATGGAACCCGAATAGGCGATAAACCTGGACTAGAGTCTTGTGTGGTTAGTTAGGTCATGGCCGACACCCTCGCCAGGCTTCTGCTTGAAGGTTGCCGAGATACATGAAGTGTATATGCTGATAAGTGGTGAGAGCGTGTGTGAAGAAGTACACCCCTGCAGGGTTATCATGATCTATTCGAATAGCCGTGTCCTCGGTTATGGACTTCTTGGATGCTTACGTGGTACATAGACAACTTAAAGTGGATACTCTAAAATGCTCAAGACAAGTGTGAGTGCTATGGATGGCCTTCTCGTAGAAGAGACGGCGATGAATCCATAGTAGTGTATTGATGTGGTGATTAGTGGACTCGTGTGCGCTGCCTCACCTCAAAGAAGTTTCTCATTGTCGTAGAACAGGATAGCCACTGAGTCAAAGCTGGCTTGTTGCAACTAAACCCCACATTACCTTCTTGATACAAATGCATGTATGATAGGATCTGATGTAAGTCTTGCTGAGTACCTTTGTACTCACGTTTGCTTTATTTATGTTTTGCAGGTGAGACATCTGTCTCACTAGTAGTACCGCTTGGACTTCGAGGAGTAGCTTGTTACCTCAGCTACGATCTTGTACCTTGGAGGGACTTGTAGATAGTCAGGCTTCTCGGCCTTTTTCTTTTGTAGTTGTCTGTACTCAGACATGTAATGCTTCCATTGCTTGTATGCTCTGAATGATGGGTGATGTGACCCCTGTTTGTATTGATGCTATGTGGCTCTTCTGAGCCTTTATCTATATGAGTTGCGTTATGTTGTGATGCCATGTTGTACAGCACATACTTGCATGTTATGCGTACATGTGACGTGTATTGCTATGTGTGGGATCCAACAATCTAGTTGTTTATCCTTGGCAGCCTCTCTTATGGGGAAATGTAGTCTGGTGCTTCCTTGAGCCATAGTAGTCCTGCTAGCCCAGCACTACTTCTTAGAACACTTGACTGGCCGGCATGTGTTCCACTTTGTTCCTATGTCTGTCCCTTCAGGGAAATGTCACGCGGTGACTTCCAGAGTCTTGCCTAGCCTGCTACAGCCCGGGTTCCCTGGAGTCCTGTTAGCCCAGTGCTACAGCCCGGATTCATATGCTGTTGACCGACATGCTCGATGTGATTCATGTATGCCTGTCCCCATAGGTTAGCACCGCTTTGGGTTCACGACTAGCCATGTCGGCCCGGGTTCTCTGTCATATGGATGCTAGCGATACTATCATATACGTGAGCCAAAAGGCGCAAACGGTCCCGGGCCATGGTAAGGCGACACCCGTGGGAATACCATGCGTGAGGCCGCAAAGTGATATGAGGTGTTACAGGCTAGATCTGTGTGACTTAGAATCGGGGTCCCGACAGCGTCCCTCGTACTCTTGATCCAGTTGAGGCCGAGGGAGAGTTTCATCAGCACGACGGCGTGGTGATGGTGATGATGAAGTTACCGGCGCAGGGCTTCGCCTAAGCGATACGACGATATGACCGAGGTGTGTAACAGTGGAGGGGGGCACCGCACACGGCTAAGAGATTGTATGTTGTGCCTTTGGGGTGTCCCCTTCCCACGTATATAAAAGGAGGGAGGAGGAGGAGGCCGGCCCTAGAGGGGGTGCGCCAAGTGTGGGGAGTCCTACTAGGACTCCCAACTCCTAGTAGGATTCCCATTTTCCTTACCGGAGTAGGAGAGAAGAAAGAGGGAAAGAGAGAGGGAGTAGGAAAGGGCAAGGGGGTGCCGCCCCCTTTCCCCTAGTCCAATTCGGACCCATGAGGGAGCGCACGCCTCCTTCCCTTTGGCATGCCTCCTCTATTCCCGTATGGCCCAATAAGGCCCAATACTTCTCCCGGCGAATTCCCGTAACTCTCAGGTACACCGAAAAATACCTGCATCAGTCGGAACCTTTCCGATGTCCGAATATAGCCTTCCAACATATCGATTTTTACCTCTCGACCATTTCGAGACTCCTCGTCATGTTCCCAATCTCATCCGGGACTCCAAACAAACTTCGGTCATCAAATCACATAACTCATAATACGAATCGTCATCGAACGTTAAGCGTGCGGACCCTACAGGTTCGAGAACTATGTAGACATGAACGAGACACATCTCCGGTCAATAACCAATAGCGGAACCTGGATTTTCATATTAGCTCCTACATATTCTATGAAGATCTTTATCGGTCAAACCGCATAACAACATACGTTGTTTCCTTTGTCATCGGTATGTTACTTGCGTGAGATTCGATCGTCGGTATCTCAATACCTAGTTCAATCTCATTACCGGAAAGTCTCTTTACTCGTTCCGTAATGCAACATCCTGCAACTAACTCATTAATCACATTTCTTGCAAGGCTTATAGTGATGTGCATTACCGAGAGGGCCCAGAGATACCTCTCCCACAATCGGAGTGACAAATCCTAATCTCGATCTATGCCAACTCAACAAACTACATCGGAGACACCTATAGAGCATCTTTATAATCACCCAATTACGTTGTGACGTTTGATAGCACACAAAGTGTTCCTCCGGTATTCGGGAGTTGCATAATCTCATAGTCAGAGTAACATGTATAAGTCATGATGAAAGCAGTAGCAATAAAACTAAATGATCATTTATGCTAAGCTAATGGATGGGTCTTGCCATCACATCATTCCCCGGAGTCCTGTTAGCCCAGTGCTACAGCCCGGATGCATATGATGTTGTCCGACATGCTCGATGTGATTCATGTATGCCTGTCCCCATAGGTTAGCACCGCTTTGGGTTCACGACTAGCCATGTCGGCCCGGGTTCTCTGTCATATGGGTGCTAGCGATACTATCATATACGTGAGCCAAAAGGCGCAAACGGTCCTGGGCCATGGTAAGGCGACACCCGTGGGAATACCGTGCGTGAGGCCGCAAAGTGATATGAGGTGTTACAGGCTAGATCGGTGTGACTTAGAATAGGGGTCCCGACAGTGTTGGTATCAGAGCTTGACTGCCTGTAGGATTTCCAAGCCAACCTGGTCGAAGTTGAGTCTAGAAATTCTTTAGTTATGTAGGGGAATTGATTGTGGAAGGGAACGTAAGGCTCTTTTTACTCCTTATACCTCATGCCTTCTGATCTGAGTCATCCTATCTTTCCTACGGGGTTAAGGAACTAGGCTTCCTCTTCCGTCTATCAGGATCACGTGTTACTACTCCATAGTCTCGAAAGTTTGGTTGGTCTGAGTCATATCCCAGTTTGAGTACCTCCGGTGTAACCTATTTAGCAATATCTCAGAACCTTGAGTGATGATATTGAGTATGGTGCTACTCCGTCTTTTGCAGAATGTCTCATTTCGAGCATTTTACTGCCATTATGCTGCCGGAATTGTCCTAGGAGTTCAAGAGATAGTATTTTTCCTCGTACTATATTCTACATCCTTATCATGATGCTGAATCCATCCTTGTTTCCTTGGTTGGTTCTTCAGGATGTTGCCGGTTAACCAAAGTTCTGTTGCCCGCAGCCGGAACCACGAAGATGGTAGGGATGAGGATCCTCCCGACCAGTCTTCATTGGCGGAGTTCATGTTAGAGATGGAGTGGAACAAGCATGAGTCTAACCGCTTGTTAGCACGTATCGAGGAGAACACCGCACCCCACTGCAAAGAGTCAGCGTCCATCTATGATTTCATTGGTCTAAAACCACCTACCTTCCATCATTCCATTGAACCACTCGATGCAGATGACTGGCTCCGTAGTATCACACACAAGCTGCGTTCTACGAACGTAGCTGAAAGTGACAAGGTCACCTACGTTGCTTATCATCTGGAAGGTCCTGCTAGTATTTGGTGGCAGAGCTATGAGGCCATGCTTCCAGCTGGCCAGAAAACCACCTGGAGAGATTTCACTGAGGCTTCTCGCGAGCATCACATTCCTCAAGCCCTCATTGACCGCAAGAGAGAAGAGTTCTGTAGTTTCACACAGGGTAAGATGGTTGTTGATGCTTACAGTAGAGAATTTCAGAACCTTGCCCGCTATGCTACAGAAGAAGTGTCCACGGACGCCAAGAAGCAGGCTGGGTTCCGGAAGGGTCTCAACCCCAAGTTGCGTCGTGATCTCCACTTGCATCATTGCAATACATTTCAGGCTATTGTGAACAAGGCCATTAATGCGGAAACAGCTCAACTCACTTACGAGGAGTCTCGTAAGCACACCCGTGATTTGGGTTCTTCTTCCGGTTCTACTTCGCAGAAGCGCCGGATTTGGGTTCCGAACTCCGCTCTTCCACCCGGTTATACACCAAGGCCATCTTGTGTGGCACCTCACCCAGTTCAGCAGTATGCTCCACCCAGGCCTATTGGTAGACCGCTTGTCAAAGCGAGTCCACGTCCTACTTCGGGGACTTGTTTCACATGCGGAGGGCCAGGACACTATGCACGTGACTGCTCTCAAACCAACTATGCTCCACCCCAGCCTGAGAAGTCCGTTGGCCGTGGTAGTAAGCCTTCACACCAGATGATCAGTGCCAAGTCAGCTCCCACTGAACTTGGACATGTGCATCACGTCTCAGCTAAAGACGCTCATGATGATCCAGATGTCGTTCTTGGTACACTCCTTGTCAACTGTCACCCAGCTTCGGTTCTATTCGATACCGGGGCATCTCACTCCTTCATTTATGAAAGTTATGCCCGTTTGCACGACATGTCATTTTGTGATATGCCAAGTCCACTTGAAATCCAAACTCCAGGGTCTAGATGGCAAACTACCAGAATAAGCCATGGTAATGAAATCCTTGTTGATAGACTTGTATTCCTTGCATCACTTATAGCCCTCAAGTCCACAGATGTTGGTGCAGATGTCCGGCTCAGGGCCCGGTTCGCCGATCTTGCCAATGAAGACGTGTATTCCGCCAAAGGGGACCCGGTACCCGTACTTGATCGAGCCAGCCTCGGGGCCCCAGCCTACGTCGTCGACGTAGAGCTTGCCGCGACGACTCTTGGTCATCCAGCCCACATCGTATCCTTTGATTCCTTCGAAGCTGCCCTTCAAGAACTCGAAACCATCGTGTGAAAGCCCCACTATGGGCGCCAACTGTCGTGGTTTTGTCACGGCAGATGTCCTCGTGAAAGGACTTAGTCGTGGAGCCATCGCGACATGGGAGACACGAGGAATTATACTGGTTCGGCCCCTTACGGTGAAGGTAAAAGCCTACGTCCAGTTATGATGGAATTGCTAGGGTTTCGATGACCAGGGAGCGAATCCACTTTGCCTGGCTCTCGAGTTATTGTTTTCGTCCCTAAACCGCCGCCGGGTCGTCCCTTTATATACACAGGTTAATGCCCAGTGGTTTACAGAATCCCGAGGCATGGTCATACACGTTCCCGGCTCCGTTTCTACCTTTCCTTGCCTTACAACATAATTTACATATCATATGGCGGTTTATATCTATGGGTCCTAATCCGCCTTTGTGCCCTAGGCTTTCATGTAGATCTCCTTTGTAAAGCGCCATACCTCTTGTCTTCATGGGCTTCGAACATGACTAACTCCTTGTGGGCATAACCCGGCCCCTCATGGCCGGTTTATACCTAATAATAATATCCCCAACAACGGCTGAGGAGGAGGATGTGGTGGCGGACGCTGGGACGACCGTGGCCTGCGCCAGGAGTGGCGCGGCCGGCCTCGTGAGGACCGCTAGCAGGATCAGCCTTGCGAGGGCGCCTGGAGGGACCAGCCTCATGAGGATCGCCCTCAAGGCAACGCTGGCCTTCCTCCACTACCGCCACCACCCAGAAGGAATGATGACCACCACCAAGACGAGGGGGCTGGGGGCTTCCAGGAGCCGCGTGCTATCGCCTGCATCATGAGCGGAGCTCAAGCCCCAGCCTCGCAGCGTATCTTCAAACAGTTTGCTCGTGAAGTGAATGCAGTCCTCCCTAAGCTCGAGGCCACACACCTGCTCAGATGGTCCAAGTGCCCCATCACGTTCAGTTCGGCAGATCAGCTCAAGTGCGCAGCTACCGCAGGCATCCTCCCAATGCTTTGTTCACTAGTCATCAGCAACGTGCAGGTTACCAAGACCCTTATCGACAGCGGCGCAGGGCTCAATGTCCTGTCCGTCGACACGTTCGACAACCTCCAAGTGCCATATGACCAGCTTCAGCCTACCAAGCCCTTTTCAGGAGTGACCGACGGCTCTACTCCCCCGATCGGGCAGGTCCGCCTCCCCGTTACCTTTGGAGAATGCAACAACTACCGCACTGAACTCATTGACTTCGATGTCGCCTACATCCGCCTGTCGTACAACGCCATCCTCGGGTATCCAGCCCTGGCCAAGTTCATGGTGGTGACCCATCACGGCAACAATGTCCTCAAGATGCCGGGAAGCGGCGGAATCATCACAGTCCCGTGCGAGGAAAGAGACGTGGTGTGCTCCCTCGAGCGTGCCTTCCAAGATGCAGCAATCGACGACCCCGACAGCCAGGGCGAGCGCCCTCCTAAGGTCACCGCCAAGAAGAAGAAGCAGTTGCGCCACGCAGGGCCTCAGGCAAGCGGCGCCTCGTCAGGACCGGTGCCCGTGCCTGGGGCACCTCCCTCCATCGCATAGGAAAGCGCGCCCAGCGCCCCTCTCAGGCAGGGCTTGGGGGCTATCTTCTGGAGGGCCTCATACTTTGCCAACATCATGAGGGAGGCGCTTGGGCACCACATGGAGGCGTGCTTCGTGGCACGTTTCCCTCGGGAGAACACAGGGCAAGGAGTGCCCACCATTCAGGAGTTCATCACCAAGAACACTCAGGAACTGCAAGACGCAAGGACCATGCGCGGCAGCCGCCGCTCACCAGGCGCAGCTCCCCATCGACGTCCCAGGGCTCAACCGGGCCGCCTCTCAGGAGCTTTTCTAGCCTTCGCGCGTGGGACGCTGTGAGGGCCCACCTCACAGCTACATTCACATACCTTTTGGCCTGCCGAGCGTGGTGACCACCTATCAGTGCAACCTGCGGAGCATCCTGGCGGCTCAGGAGGCCAAGCACCACGCTGTGCTGACGAAGATGAAGACGGTCCACAAGGAACCCCCTGGACCCCAGAGCCTCCCGAGGCCTAGGGCCCCGGTGGCTCATGAGGAGTAGCCCCTTCGCCGCATACCTTCAGCTGCCCCAACTCTCCTTCATCAACAGAACCAGGTGACATTTTCCAAGTTCATTTAGCTGGGAGCGCCCCCAGGGCTGCATCATTCCCAGGCCGCGTGGGTCCGTCCCTGTGGCATGTATCCCTTTTTATGTCTTTAGCTTACCTTGTTGGGGGCGCCCCTTGGGCTGCATCATCCCCAAGCCGCTCAGGCCTGACCCAGTGGCATGCATCTTCCCTGCATTTACCTGAGCTAGGTTGCCTTTCATGCTTAATCTATCTATGACTATCACCTGCTTGATTGTCGCCCACCATGGGATCCGCGCGCCGGCCATCTTTCTTCAGAACCCATTGCGTGAGTAAGTTAAGCACGGCGTTTGTGCTCGGGCCCGTCCCTGCAGCGTCGATAAATCCAGCGGCTGAGCTCTGTCTGGCGCGATGGCCCCGTTCACGTCACCTCCTGGGGCCATTGGTGTTTATCTTTCTCACGTGATAACCTCAGGAGATTTGTTCAGCGCAGGTTGGCTAACCACCTCGCAGGACCAAGACAGCGAACAAGAACCAAGACCTGGCACAACCCGCCTTGAGGTAGGGCCTCGTGAGTCCCGCGCCGGCTCACGAGTGCCCAGACACACCTCGTCTAGCCCTGCCGCGCAAGCCATATGTCATGGCGGGGCTGTACACGCCCCGGGGGCTCTCCACAGTATGGAGTCCCCTCTCACGCACCAGAAGCGAATCAGCAGTCACCACGGCAACTGGTGCCCTTCCTCGCGCTAACTTGCAGGGACCTCCTGAGGGCCGCAGCAGGCGGTACCACGGACTCTCCCTCTTCTCTCATGCGTTTTGCTTGCGCGTTAAAAGGGGCTCCTAAGCATTGCGCCTCAGGAGCTCTTACTGGCTCTCCGGCCCTCACCCCCTGGCCTTGATCATGGCACGTGACCTGGCATACCAGCGGCGGCTGAGCTCGCTCGAGGGCCGGGACCTGAGGACGCAGAGCACCAAGAAGAACATGGAGGGGAGGGGCAGACCCGTACAGGCCTGGCCAAGCTACACTACAGTGGCCGACGTACGAGTTCGGCATGACTCGAGGAGCCGACCCCGGACAGCCAAGATAAGTTCTCGCTCTGGATCCACCAGTCGCTACGGCACGAGACCCTCGCTCACACCCTTCGCTGCCCTGTTGTGGCAACGTTCTCTTCCTTTCACATCCTAAGATAGCTGCTTACGCGCTAAACGGGACCTCTTGAGCATAGCGCCTTAGGAGCTCTTACTGGACCTCGGGCCGCTCACCTCCTGGCCTTGACCACGGCATGCGACCTGGCATACCAGCGACGGCTGTAGCATGCCTGGGGACCGGGACCTGTCAGCATAGAACACCAAACTACCGCGGGATTGGAAAGGGGAGGCCGAGCCTCGGTAGGATATGCACACGCAAATCTTCATAATGAGGGCTATATTGACAAAAGGCATTACAGACGCTTTACACGCCCCCACGGGGTTCATTTCTTGATTCCTCGCAAGGAACAAAAAGGAAGGAATTCCTAGGAGTTCTATCTACACACACCAGATGTCGCCGACGCCATCATCAAGAGTGGGCCACGTGAGGCCGGCGCCAACCCCATCCAGATCAGCGGCGACGGCGGCTGGACACCGTGGCCCTGCTCCGGGCTCGGTGGGAGCTCGGGGGCACGTAGCTGTCATCGCTCGTCTCCGGAGACTCCACGAGCTTAGGAGAGTCGCTGGACCACCAGGAGTCACCACTGTCGCTGGAGGAGCTGCAGGCGAGGCCTGTGGCGGGCCCAGCGCTCGCCGCAGCGTCATCCTGGCAACCTCCTTCAGGGCAGCACTCCAGGCGGCGGCATTCCTTGTCGAAGACCTTGAAGAACAACACGGAGGCTCCGTCGTAATCAAAGTGGATCGCGAGGGCGCCCTCCGCGTGGCAGACTCGGGCAATCTCGCCCCAGCCTCGGGTCATGAAGATCTTCCCGGAGGCAACGACTCCAATCTCCGCTCCAGTCGCTGGGGCGTCGTAGTCGGCGTGTTGCAGCCAAAGCTCGCGAAGGCCCCTCGGCGGCGAAGAACTGCGGGAGGCGAATCCAGGTGCTCGGGGGCATCGCCGCCCACAGCACGAACTCGCGCAAGGAGTCCTCAGCGTGGACCCCTGGGGCGACGGCATGCGCCTCCGCGGCGCCGTGACCGAGGCCCTGGCGCGGGCGGTGCCGCTCACCACGCCTCCCTCCGGAATCATCGGCATGAGCATACAAGGGCAGCGGGTACCCAGGAGGCGGCCTTTCGTACCAAGGCCGCGACACCACCGGCCTCACTACCATCTCGCGGCGATGGGACCTTCTCTTCTTCGGCGGAAGCAGCTCGAGCTTGTTGAGGGGAGCCTTGCCCTTCTCGGCGGCCGAGAACCTCTGGATTGGCGCCATGTCTGCACAAGCAAGGAGTGGAGCTAGGAAGGAGAAGAAGCGGGAGAGGCAGAGGAGATATGGGAAACGGGGGCTCTGCCACCCTCCCATTTATACCAGCAGAAGGCCAACCAGCCCCCCCATGATCATAGGTAATGATGATTTTCCTTGCATGCCGCAGGGACTTGTCAAGTCGGGCAGTTGCCGAGGCAGCGTGGGGAAGCTGAGATGCCCACGTCCAATCAACTGCCATGCATCGACCAAGGCCGCATGCTATTAGGGCCCGTGGCACTCCGCACTTGACCTTTGGCTTTGCCTCGAAACCAAGCCCGAGGGCGCCTTGGGCCCGGGGGCTACTGTCGGCGTTCTGGGAACGGGGTCCCCAGACTTGCCTGCCTGCGGCCCACGGTGTGGCTTTGCTAGCAGGCCTGTATGACCCATCTTCATCGATGAGGCATTCAAGACCTTCGTGAGGGGCCAAGCCTCGTGAGGCGGATGACGCAAGACCTCCTCAGGAGCGGCCTCGCCAGGCGGGCTCGCGAGGGGCGGAGAGTTCAAGGCCAGGCAAACCTCGCGAGGGTCTAGTGACGTGAGCCATGATGAACAAGGCCAGGTGGGCGCCAGCGCGCGCAGCGTCCTTGTTTCCTCTTTGGTGCTAAGGAAGCTGGCGCAGGCGTGGAGTACCGAGGCGTCAAGCAAAGGTTTCCATATCGGTGCAACGAGACCAAGACCAGCAGGATGGCAAGACGGAGGTCGCCATGGAGCCCAAGGCGGCGTCATCACCAGAGCCTTTTGCAGGCGAAGACCACTTTTGTCAGGATAAGCTGTACTAGTTGTCCACTTTCAAATTGGCCGTTGTTGGCTCCCTTCCCGCTCAATATTTGGGGAGAGGACCAGGGCCTCTATAAATATAACTAGCCACCACCATAGCTAGGGAAGGAGATCGAGGAGAGAGGTAGAGGGAGGTGAGATCGAGAGAGACCAGAACAACCACAAGTTCACCGAGCATAAGAACACCTCTCCACAGGAGGCTGTTCTTCCCCGTGTACTGTTCATCATCAGCCCAAGAGGCAATCCACCACCACCACACTGGAGTAGGGTATTACACCACAACGGTGGCCCGAACTAGTATAAATCTTGCGTCCTTTGTGTTGCGAGTTCATCGAGTTAGTTCGCAAGATCTTAGCTGAGTTAGGACGTGGACCAGTAGGGGAGAAATCTTCGTGCGCACCCCAGAGTTCAAACATTAAGGCTTTTGCCGGAACCTGTGATCCGACAGTTTTGGATACAAAGATTGGATACAAGAGATGAACTAGGGTTTGAGATGGGATGGTGCTGGTGAAGATGTTGATGCAGATTGACCCCCTCCCGACGAGAGGATCATTGGTGATAACAATGGTGATGATTTCCGCCTCCTGGAGGGAAGTTTCCCCGGTAGAACAGCTCCGCCGGAGCCCTAGATTGGTTCTGCCAAGGTTCCGCCTCATGGCGGCGGAGTTTCGTCCCATGAGCTTGCTTCTGATTTTTTCCTCGACAAAAGACTCCATATAGCGAAAGATGGGCATCGGAGGGCCACCAGGGGGGGCATGAGGCAGGGGGCGCGCCCCCACCCTCGTGGACGATGGGTGGCCCCCCTCTGGTACTTCTTTCGCCCAATATTTTTTATATATTCTGAAACATGCTCCCGTGAAGTTTCAGGACTTTTGGAGATGTGCAGAATATGTCTCTAATATTTGCTCCTTTTCCAGCCCAGAATTCCAGATGCCGGCATTCCCCATCTTCATGTAAACCTTGTAAAATAAGAGAGAATGGGCATAAGTATTGTGACAAATGTGTAATAACAGCCTATAATGCAATAAATATCGATATAAAATCATGATGCAAAATGGACGTATCAACTTGCTCTAGTGCTTCACTTATATCTTTTTTAGCATGGTGTGCTTTAGTATTTTTGAAGAAATGCTCTCTTGCTTCACTTAGATTTATTTGAGAGTTAGTATTTTTTTTAAGAAATTCTCTCTTGCTTCACTTAAATTAACTTGAGAGAAAGAAAAATTATGCTCATGATCTTCACTTATATTTGTTTGAGCTTATCAAAAGCAACATATGAAAATTAGTTACAAAGTGATAGATATCCAAGAAGGATATAATAAAAACTTTCATGAAGATCATTGGACAAAATAAACTTGATTCTTAGTAAGAGTTTTGAGATATGATGATGTGATATGTGAGTTATGTTGATGAGTAATTATGCTTTAGTAAGAATATTGGTGTTAAGGTTTGTGATTCCCTATGCAAGCACGAAATTCAATAATTATGCAATGAAATTATATCCTACTTGTGGTGCATTATTCGGTGTGATGAGATTATTCGTTTCTTGGTTGGTCGCTTCTCAATCTTTTGCTAGCCTTCATTTTGCACTAAGTATGATCACTACTTGTGCATCCAAAAACCTTTAAACCAGTTTTGCCACATGAGTCCACTATATCTACCTATATGCGGTATTCTTTTTCCGTTCTAAGAAAATTTGTAAGTGCCATCTCTAATTTTCAAAATAAACATCTCTTTTGTGTGTTCGTTCCGCTCGCGGAGTGGTGAGGGATGGCTAATATTTTCCATGCTAGATGTGTTATTCTCACGATGAGTGTTTATTCACTTGTCATTGCACGAGAGTAAGGCAAAGGTATTAGGGATGCCCAGTCCCAAAATGAAAAATGAATTTATTTTATGTTGTCAAATAATAAATTCCTTGGAAAGTGTTGGTATGGAAGGCACCCGTGGATACGGTTAGCCAAGGAAAGTGAAAGTATGGTGGAAAAAGGAATAAACATTATTTTCTGTTTGGGAACCTCTTTTGATATATCTAGCATGGAAAGTGTTGGGAACTATAAGTCATTTTCGTTGGTGGGAAGGACGCGCCTCCCAAAATTTTTCTCTCTCTAAGTTTTTTGCTTTGAGCTCTGGCACCTCTACAAGTCCCTACTTCACTCTGCGAAGGGCCTTTCTTTTACTTTATGCAATTTTTATTTTGAATTTGAGTCTCCATCTTCTCTTATAAAAGCACCAACTAGGAGGCACTATGGTCGTACTTGAGCAATGGGTGTAGTTAATATACTCGTGTGTTTCATGAATGGATCAATGATTGAGCATGATGGGCTAGGGATAGCTTATTTTAGCATTGATATTTTGAAAGACATGATTGCTTGTTGATATGCTTGAGTATTTAAGTTATCATGTCAAAACTAGACTATTGCTTTGAACAATATAAAAGTCCAAATGTCCATGCTATAAAGAAAAGAATGTGATATGACATGTTAGGCAGCATTCCACATCAAAGATTCTGTTTTTATCACTTACCTACGCGAGGACGGGTAGGAGTTAAGCTTGGGGATGTTGATACGTCTCCAACGTATCTATAATTTTCAATTGTTGCATGTTGTTATATTATCAATATTGGATGTTTTATAATTATTTTAGGCATTTTATTCATTTTTTGGTACTAACCTATTGACATAGTGCCAAGTGCCAGTTGTTGTTTTCCGCATGTTTTTTACATTGCACGAAATCAATACCAAACGGAGTCCAAATGCAGCGAAACTTTACAGAGATTTTTTATGGACCAGAAGACACCTAATGGGCCAAGGCAGCGCCTGGGGGCTGCTCTGAGGGGAGCACAACCCACTAGGGCGCGCCTGGGCCAGAAACCCTAGGGAAGTCAACGAAAATCAATTCCAGCCGCCGCAGAGTCCAGAGCACCAAATCCAATCTAAACACCATCACGGAGGGGTTCACCACTTCCATTGGTGCCTCTCCGATGATGCGTGAGTAGTTATTTGTAGACCTTCGGGTCCATAGTTAGTAGCTAGATGGCTTCCTCTCTCTCGTTTGATTGTCAATACAATGGTCTCTTGGAGATCCATATGATGTAACTCTTTTTGTGGTGTGTTTGTTGGGATCGGATGAACTTTGAGTTTATGATCAGATCTATCTTTTTATATCCATGAAAGTTATTTGAGTTTCTTTGATCTCTTATATGCATGATTGCTTATAGCCTCATATTTCTTCTCCGATATTTAGGTTTTGTTTGGCCAACTTGATCTATTTATCTTGCAATGGGAAGAGGTGCTTTGTAGCAGGTTCGATCTTACGGTGCTTGATCCCAATGATAGAAGGGGAACCGAAACGTATATATCATTGCTACAGAGGATAAAACGATGGGGTCTATCTCAACATAGATAGATCTTGTCTACATCATGTCATCGTTCTTATTGCATTACTCCGTTTCTCCATGAACTTAATACACTAGATGCACGCTGGATAGCAGTCGATGTGTAGAGTAATAGTAGTAGATGCAGGCAGGAGTCGGTCTACTAATCTTGGACGTGATGCCTATATAACGATCATTGCCTGGATATCGTCATGATTATTTGAAGTTCTATCAATTGCCCAATAGTAATTTGTTCACCCACCGTTTGCTATTTTTCTTAAGAGAAGCCATTAGTGAAACCTACGGCCCTCGGGTCTCTTTCTCATATTATTTGCCTGTGCGATCTACTTTATTTTCCTTTTATTTTCAGACCTATTAAACCAAAAATACAAAAATACCTTGCTGCAATTTATTTTATTTGGCATTCGATCTATCAATATTTACAACTCTCTCACGTCTGTTTGCCAATTTCTGGCGCCGTTACCCGAAAGGGATTGACAACCCCTTTTTACACGTCGGGTTGCGAGTATTCGTTATTTGTGTGCAGGTGCTGTTTACGTTGTGTTTCTTGGTTCTCCTACTAGTTCGATAACCTTTGTTTCATATCTAAGGGAAATACCTACCATCGCTGTGCTGCATCATCCCTTCTTGGGGAAATACCGACGTAGCTTCAAGTAACATTATGCACCACAACAACGGTAGGTATTTTCCTCAGTGATGAGACCAAGGTTATCGAACCAGTAGGAGAATCACGCAATACTACATGAACAGCACCTGCACACAAATAACAAATACTCGCAACCTGACATATTAAAGGGGTTGTCGATCCCTTTCGGGTAACGGCGTCAGAAATTGGCAAGAGGACGTGATAAAAATATGATAGATTGGATAAATAGATCTCGCTGGAACGCGGGGTAAAATAAATAGGAATAAATTACAGCAAGGTATTTTTGGGTTTTTGGAAATATAGATCTAAAAATAAAAGCAAATTAAAATAGATCGCAAAGGCAAATATACTAAAGAAGAGACCTGAGGGCTGTAGATTTCACTAGTGGCTTCTCTCGAGAAAAATAGCGAACGGTGGGTAAACGAATTAATGGTTGGCAATTGATAGAACTTCAAATAATGATGATGATATCCAGACAATGATCATTATATAGGCATCATGTTCAAGATTAGTAGACCGACTCCTGCCTGCATCTACTACTATTACTCCACACATCGAACGCTATCCAGCATGCATCTAGTGTATTAAGTTCATGGAAAAATGGAGTAATGCAATAAGAACGATGATATGATGTAGACAAGATCTATTTATGTAAAAATAGCCCTATCTTGTTATCCTTAATATCAACGATACATACGTGTCGGTTCCCCTTCTGTCTGTAACATCCCAAATTTTCAATTTGGAATGTTATACATTAGATCATCATTCCATATCATATTTTATTGCTTTTCTGGTTGATCCTAGAAATTCTACGCAACTCAAGGACCCTCGGAGAGAGTTGGGGATTTCGTTATTTTCATATTTGAGTTTTTCTCAAATTTTGAAAATAGGATCATTTGATTTTATTTATTTTATCTTCAATTATTTCTATTATCAAAATATGAGAGAGGGAATAAAATGACTTTCCCAAAATAAAGAAATATTGCGGATTTAATAAAAATCAAATAAGATTTTATTTTCGTTTTATTTGCTATTTTATTTGAATTTAGGAAAAATTGCACGTTTTCAAAAATTGCATTTAGAGCCAAAAAAATGTTCATCCTGTTCTAAATATTTTATTTAGACGGAGAAAACTTTGTTTTGGCATTTTTAGTTTTTATATTTTTTTTCTAGATTTTTTTAGGCGCAGCGAAATTGTTAAAAAAAACCTTCGCCCGACTGGGCCAAGGGCCCAGCCGAGCAGGCCGGCCCAGCCAGCCGCCGCCTACAGCCAGATCGGGACCGGAGTCCCGATCGCCGCCGCCGCCGTGTCCGGGGAGGACACGCCTCCCGAGGTTGACCCCTCCCCCAAGTCGACCTCCCCCGCCCCCTTTATAACCGCCGCTAACCCCCTTGCAACCCCACACCGCCGCCCCGTCGCCTGCACCGCCGCCGCCGCCGCACCGCTTGCCGCACCCCGCGCCGCCCGGAGCCGCCGCCTCGCGCCACCGCCGCCCCGCCGCCGAGGTAGCCGCCGGCCGGTTTTGAGAAAAAAACCAATTCGGTCTTTTTTTTTGAAAACCCTAGTTTCCGTTTTTTTAAATAAATAGATCGGGTTTTTCCGGTTTATTTATTTAGCGAGCGCCCGTTCGTCCGTTAGTTTTAACGAACGCGTTTTTCGTTTAGTTTCTGTTAACGAACCTTTGTTCGTTAACTGTTCGTCGTTTTTCTTTTTCTCGGATTAAATCCGTGGTTTTTCTGATCGCGATCTCTGAACCGATGTTCGTTCTAGTTTATCTTTTCGCACGTTTATCAGAATCAGGTGATTCAAGCGCCTGGAGTTTCATCTCGAAACCCTCTTTCCGTTTAACCAACTCAAACAAGCTTTTGCCACTGTAAAAATTGCCTTAGATCCAGGATAGTAAACGAAGCTTGTTTCTTTTGCCGTTTGTCTTTCGTTGCTTCGTTCGTTTTGATTCTTTTTGCCACCGGAGTTCTTAAGTTGAACTTTCTGGTTAGATCTTTTGTTCGAGTTTTACTTTTGCATTAGTTGAGTACTTATTGTGTGCTTGTTTGTTTGCGATAGAGTACCCGGAGTGCGCCGCTTGCTACTTTGAATCGCTAGGTTTCCCGGATCATCAGCAAGGCAAGTAACACTTTGATCATACTTCCTACTACCCAGTTTTATTGCATTAGATCAATCCTCACACATTGCATGATTAGGATCTAATTAAATTGTGGGTTTGGGGAGTAGTTGAGGTAGAACCTATTACCTGTTTATTATCAAACCTTTGGGAGTTACTCTATGTTTGCTTATTATTGCTATGCTATGCTAGTAGACATGGATTGGGTGACTGTATCCATGACAGATGTGAGCTTTGTTAATTAATGGTTTATTTAAGGTGGCAACCTAAACACACATCTAGGTGGATTGAGGCACCTGGGTATTCCAGCGATTGCCTGTTTTCTTTTGGACCGCCACCCAGGCTCAAAGGGATCATGAGATTATTCATACTAGAAACTTCCGTGTGCAGCCACAAGCTACTATGGGCTCTAGCATAGTTGACTAAGTCGTGCGAACTCTCACAGTGGTAGACTAACAGATGTAGGGGATGTAGGTTGGTACGGTCTACCCATTCGTAAGGTGCTAGCGCTTCTGAAAGACTATGTCTCGGTCATCCGTTTCTCAAACACCATGCGGTACGAGAAAACCAACGGAGGAGATCGAGTCTTGTGGGGAAAAGTGTGCAAACCTCTGCAAAGTGTATAAACTAATCATGGTTAGTCGTGTCCCTGATTATGGACATCTTGAGTATCTAGTACCTGGATTATCATGTGAATCTCATCATGTTACTCTAAAGTTCATTGTTGGGTTTTTAATGATGATGCTTAATTGGGATTGAGAATGCTGTCAACCATTCTCAATGTTTAACAACCACCATGATAGTTAAATAAAATATATTCCTTTGCAGTAGGGAAAATTTGGCTTTACGCAAAACTGTAACCATAGAGCTTTCCACCAGCCATATATGCATATAGAATAGCCATATTCTTGTATTACTCTCTATGTGTTACTTTGCCAGCATATTCCATGTGCTGACCCGTTACGGGCTACAATGTTAATGTTGCAGACTTTTCAGACGACGATTAAGGTGCCTTAGGTCATGGTTCTATACTCAGTGATGCCGTTGGAGTTGATGGACTCACTTATCTTCCAAGCCTTCCACTGTTATCGTTATTAGATGGCCTTAAGCCATATTTATTGTAATAAGTTCTCTTTTGAGACACTCGATGTAATAAGTGTGTGATTTCTACTCTGTTATAAATCCTTCAAGTACTGTGTGGTGTCAGCATTACTGATCCAGGGATGACACCGGAGCACAGAGATTGGACCGTTTGAGGTCTGGTCGCTACACTGTCACTGGGATCAAGCGTCGTAAGATCAAACCCATCACAAAGCACCCACTGGTACGCGTCGGTGCTATACAAACGGTTTTTAACCCCTTTCTGCGACGGCATTTGGAACCATTGCCTAGTGAGTGTGGGCAATAGGGGGGTCCTTCCCACACGACCCAGAAACCATCGGGGATATGGCCCTCCTGGCACAAACGCTCGGCAAAATGAGGTCGTGTGCGACCGGCGGGCGCTCAAATATGGAAATACGTATAGTAGAGCTAAAAAATACAATTATACATGCAAAATTGTTTCCGTTCACAAGTACATCCCACAAAGTCAGTCCCCACTAAACGTTTCAGTTCTTATGTACATCCCACATAGTAGCTCCAAGGAAAACGTTTCCGTTCACAGGTAAATCACACACAATTTTTCTCATTAAATCATTTGCGTTATTGAATGTATCAAACATGGTTCGTAGAAGAAACTATGTGGCAAAGGCTGTCCATCACACACAGTTTTTATGTGGTAAACATTTGCGCAAGGTGGCCTAACACAAACAGTTTTCAAGAGAAAGTCTTGAGTGATTGTTCATTGATCCAGCACGGTTTCTTCCTAGAAACTGTGTGCGTTGCATGAGGTCATTGCCCACGGTATTTTTTTAATAACCGTTTGCAATAGTAAAACCAATTAGCAGGCTAATTCGCCATTAGCATGCTAATTGCCCTATTATTAATAATCTAATTGACATTCATATTAAGCACATAATATATTTCATTTCCATATTAAGGAAGTAGAATTTCATAATTAAAATACATCAGAGTACAACATGATATAGCTTCAGCACTCAGCTACCCCATTACACAACTGCACCAACACCAAGTTTCACATGCAACATGTAGAACCTTTCGAAATTAGCATCATAGACGGTATATAGACAGATGCATCTCATCTAGAAAACTGCTGAAGTGGAAGGCGAATATTGAGCCTTCATTCATGTTGAAGGTCTTTGCAACTTTAGGCCAGTGCATGTGGATGATTGATTGTCCATCCTTCGTCCTCTTCAGGAACACTTCAATATTGAACCATGGGTGTTGTATGAAAACCTTCCTCGCCTCCTGACCGTAGAGGTGGTTCGAGAGGTAATCATCAGTGAAATGCTTTGGAAAGTCCTAAAAACAAGGATGTGCATAAATATCTTCTCTATATTGGAAATGGGGCAAAGGAATAAAAAAGGCAAGGTATAATAGTTAGTACCATCTTGTAGTGAACTGATGTCTTCTTCATTGTGCAGACAAAGATCTTGTTGTTTTTTGTCGCTAATTTCTTTATCCTAACAATATTTCTAAGTTTCTTGATTTGATTGATATTCATGGACAACTCATTTCCCCATATGCAAAAAGGGTCGAACAGTGGGTCAAAACCTCTGACAGCAAGACCTACATGTGCAACGCCAAATTGTTAAAAACCTAAATATTAGAATGGTTCATGCAATTGCACAATAATGTGCTATTGGAAAATGGATCATGCACGTGCTAACCTCAATTGCAAACCTCAGTGCTTCTCATTGTTTCCCTACAACACATATAAGGTAGTTAGTCATCAGGTTAAGTAAGGGTTCGCACGCTATCAGTAAAATATGTTGATGGAAAATAAGCACATTGCAAATTCTAGTGAACCAAGCAGTTAACTAAACACCACAACAAATGAACGAAACATTAACTGAGCACCACATTGCACAATATAGAATACTCCTAATAGAAGATCAGACAATTAACCAAACAGTTAACTACAACCAATTGTAGCAATTGTATTTTTTTCTCATGTATTTACTACAACCAAATCCAATTTATTCCTCACATGGTATACAATAACAGAATGCACCCACAACTATTTAACATCGCATTGCAGAATTGAACTAAATAGTTAACTAAACACCACAATACAAATGAACCAAACATTAACTGAGCACCACATCGCACAATGTATAACCAAACCAAGCATGCTTGAGAACTTGGAAATATAGCAATTGTATTCGTTTCTCATGTATTTCATAAATATAAATCCGATTTATTTCTCACATGGAAGACAATACAAAATTGCAGCCTGAAGAATTGAACATCACATTTGCAGAACTGAACCAAATAGTTAACTGAAGACGACAACTAATTACCAAAATAGTTAATATGTGAGCACCACACTCCATGACATATAGAACATATACACTAGAGCAAGAGATTGCATGGTAAAATTAGATAGCACAATTCACTATAATTTCTGAAGGAAAGGCAGAAGCAGCATATGCAACGGGTAAACCGAGCATGCTTAACTTGCGTAGCTAGCAAATGGCAAGGTGCGCCTCCAAGATCTAGGGGTCCGCACGAATGGCAGCCATCGCGACCTCATCCGCGCATGCGGCCGTGATTTGCTTATCTGCTGCCAAATGCTCCTTGAGATCCTGGCTATACTGCATGCACCATGGCTTAGGGCGGCGCTTATTTGGTGGAGGGTCGGTGATTTGGGTGGAAGGTGTCGCGCTCGCGCCGGTGGTCAGGGCATGTGGGATGTGGAAGGAGGAGGAGGATGGGGGTTGGGTGTGGATTACCTGCCTGGATAGACGAGGCCGAGCAGCGTGAAGGAGGGTCGCCGACGAGGAGGCGGCGCTTCAAGCAAGGTGTAACGCCCACGATGCGTCTATATCTCCCACATGTCGAAGCACGACTTAGAGGCATAACCGCATTGTAAGCAATGTCGCAAGTGGGGTAATCTTCACACAACCCATGTACTAAATAAGAAAAGAGATACATAGTTGGCTTACGATCGCCACGTCACACAATGCATAAATAACATTACAATCATCCAGATACAATCAAGGTCTGACTATGGAACCAAAATAAAGACAACCCCAAATGCATAATGTCCCCAATCGCCCCAACTGGGCACCACTACTGATCGTCTGGAAAGGAAACATAGTATCATCCTGAGTCCTCATCGAACTCCCACTTGAGCTCAGTCGAATCTCCTGGAACGGTATCATCGGCCCCTGCATCTAGTTTTGGAAGTAATCTGTGAGTCACGAGGACTCAGCAATCTCACAACCTCGCGATCAAGACTATTTAAGCTTAAAGGTAAGGTAAAAGGTATGAGGTGGAGCTGCAGCAAGCACTAGCATATATGGTGGCTAACATATGCAAATGAGAGCGAGAAGAGAGAGGCAAGGCACGATCGGTAAACTATGATCAAGAAGTGATCCTAGAACAACCTACGATCAAACATAACACGAGACCGTGTTCTCTTCCCGGACTCCGCCGAAAAGAGACCTTCACGGCCACACACTCTGTTGATTCATTTTAAGTAAGTTAAGTTTCAGGTTTTCTACAACCGGACATTAACAAATACCCATCTGCCCATAACCGCGGGCACGGCTTTCAAAAGTTCAAATCCCTACAGGGGAGTCCCAACTTAGCCCATCACAAGCTCTCACGGTCAACGAAGGATATTCCTTCTCCCAAGACAATCCGATCAGACTCGGAATCCCAGTTACAAGACATCTCGACAATGGTAAAACTAAACCAGCAAAGCCACCCGTATGTGTCGACAAATCCCGATAGGAGATGCACATATCTCGTTCTCAGGGCACACCGGATTGTCCAAACTTCCGGTAGGCCAGCCCAGAGTTGCCCCTGGTGGCCACCGACGGCTGACAAGTTGGACCAACACTCAGAGGAGCACTGGCCCGGGGGTTTAAAATAAAGATGACCCTTGAGTCCGCGAAACCCAAGGGAAAAAGGCTAGGTAGCAAATGGTAAAACCAAGGTTGGGCCCTGCTGGAGGAGTTTTATTCAAGGCAAACTGTCAAGGGGTTCCCATTATAACCCAACCGTGTAAGGAACGCAAAATCAAGGAACATAACACCGGTATGACGGAAACTAGGGCGGCAAGAGTGGAACAAAACATCAGGCATAAGGCCGAGCCTTCCACCCTTTACCAAGTATATAGATGTATTAAAATAGACAAGATATAATAATGATATCCCAACAATAAACATGTTCCAACAAGGAACAAACTCCAATCTTCACCTGCAACTAGCAACGCTATAAGAGGGGCTGAGCAAAGTGGTAACATAGCCAAACAACGGTTTGCTAGGACAAGGTGGGTTAGAGGTTTGACATGGCAATATGGGAGACAAGATAAGCATGTGGTAGGTATCGTAGCATGGGCATAGCAAAAGAGCGAGCATCTAGCAAGCAAAGATAGAAGTGATTTCGAGGGTATGGTCATCTTGCCTGCAAAGTTCTCCGAGTTGACGTTAGCTTGATCCTCGTAAGCGTACTCAACTGGTTCCTCGATCACATACTCGTCTCCCGGGTCTACCCAAAGCAAGAACAACAAGCAAAGGGAGACACAATCAACCACAGTGCAACGCACAAGCCACATGATGCAAAACATGGCATGATATGCGGGATGTGATATGCGATGCATATGCATGTTTCGGAAAGGAAAGATTGAACCTGGCCTCAACTTGGAAAACCAAGAGTTCCACTGGAAAGATGAGTTGATTTCGGTCGAAATCGATATAAAGATCACCGGAATCGGATGCACGGTTTGCAAATGACAAGCAAAGCAAATATGACACCGAGCTGCGGTTAACAGCACGAGGCCATCTAAATGCATCAAGAACAACAAGTTACTGCACTCTAACATAACAACAAAACACATGGCAGTGATCCACTCAAGACGCTTGAGAAAAGATGAACACTGAGCTACGGCTAATTCACTCAATAGAAGGTTCAAACAAGCATGGCAAAAGTGCAAAAGATAACAGGTTACAGACTTAGTGAAAATAACATGTCAGGAATTTAACATCAGGAAGCAATGTTTAGAGCAAGATAACAACATGCTACAGGAACATATCATGGCAAAGCAAGGCACGGCATGAAGCTACTCAAAGCATACAACAAAAGTCCATTACTGACCATAAGCCAAAAGGGATCAGAAAATACAAGGGCAACCATGTGAACATAGCAACTTTCGTTAACAGATTCAGACTTAGCAGAAAACTGGAACATGGCAAAACAGATTCACGTAGGCATGTTTACGAGCTCGATGCACTCACCACCAGGCATTGCATGACAAACTAAGCATACACCCAGCAAGTAGACATGGCATAGAAGCTAAACATGGCAAGAACAACCTCATAGCATGCACAAATCAGCTACAACAACCTCGACAAAATTGCTTAACATGTAAACAATCTGCCAGGAACATTTTATAGCAAAAGTAGAGCATGATTGAGTCAAGCTAGGGGACTCTATAATTGCAAACAAAGGCATGGATGGATAGAGCGTAACATTATCTCAAAATCACCCTTACTGAACATGCTCAAAAGAGGCATGGATCACTCTGTAGCAACAAGAATACATGGCATAAAAATATTATCAGGGAAAAACTTAGAAGATTTCTAAGTCCCTGAAATTAGAAACATTACGAGAGCTACTTTGCATGCTTGTGCTAGTCACCACAAAGATCACAAAAATACATGGCAAACACCCCTGTAAATATGGCATGGCATACTTCAAAACACATGTAGGGCTCAAGTTCATAGGAGGCAGACATTAATCATGGCAAAAATGACAAATATCCAATTACTGGTAAGAATCTGAAACTAACATTGCGTAGCACTCTTGCAACAGAATTTAGGGCATCAAGATGAACTCAAATGAACATGGTGCAATGGAATGAAATGAAGTACTCGTCGAGACGAACAATTTGACATGCTACACGTCCAAAACGGAGCCACACATGCAAAGATATGCCATGATGAAAAATGCTAAAAATAACTGCAACTGGGACAAAGGCAACCCTAGGGTTTTGGATACAGATCTGGATCGGGGTGGCGCACAAAACGAGGTTCGCCAAAGTTCGCCGGAGACGTGCCGGAGTCGAGAAAGGAGGCAGTGGAGGCCGAAGAAGGAGAGGAGGGGCGGCGCCGGCGAGGAGGAGCGGCGGCTCGGGGCGGCCGGCGGGCGCGGGGACCAGGCCGCGGCGGAGCTCGGCTCCGGCCGGCGAGGGGTGCGGCGGTCGACGTGGGGCGATGCGATGGCTGCGGCTGAGTGAGGCGGCGGCGCAGGCGCGCAACGAGTACGCCGGGAGGCGCGGGGGCGGGGCGGCGGATGGGCCTCGGGGGCCCGGTTCGGGCTCGCAGGGCCGGCAGCAGAGAGGACGGCGGCGGGCACGTGGCGGCGGGGCAGACACGTCCGGTCTGATCCAGACATGTCCGGCGGCGCGGGGAAGACGAGGCTAGGGTTAGGGATCCGGATTTCTCGGGGGGGGGGAGGTCTATATTTATAGGTAGAGGGAGCTAGGAGGCTCCAAATTGAGCACGGTTTTCGGACACGCGATCGTGATCGAACGAACAAGACGATGGAGGGGCTTTAGGTGGGTTTTGGGCCACTTTGGAGAGGTATTGGTCTGCAACACACACGAGGCCTTTTTGGTTCCTCGGTTAACCGTTGGAGTATCAAACGAAGTCCAAATGGCACGAAACTTGACAGGCGGTCTACCGGTAGTAAACCAAGGCCGCTTGGCAAGTCTCGGTCCAATCTGAGAACGTTTAATAGGGGACGCCGGAGGACATAGGAGCGCCAGAATGCAAAACGGACAACAGGGAAAATGCTCGGATGCATGAGACGAACACGTATGCAAATGCGATGCACATGATGACATGATATGAAATGCATGACAAAGACAAAAGCAACACGAAGACAAAAACCCAAAAACGAGGAAATATCATAACTTAGTGCCGAAAATGGCAAGAGTTGGAATACAAATATGGCAGGTTACATACGGGGTGTTACACAAGGAGTGAAGGTTTCAACTTGGAAAGGAAGGCGGAAACATGGGAAATGTGGATTTTGGTAAGGGGGAGGTGCGGGGAGGTAAATATTTCCGCGGAAGCCGAAAATTTGGAATCACTTCACCGAAAAATTTGGCGCGCAAAGTGTCATCAAACACGGTCCCCTATTCGAAACTGTGTATGATATGTGAACATCACAAACGATTCAGATAGCTTAACCCATGTGTGTTGAGTTTGAACGTCAAAAATTTTGGTTCGAATTTCCATGGTTACAATGGTCATCCACGTCATTGCATAATTTGGGTACACAAAGGAGACTACAGCACACTCACACTTCTTAATCAAGCAAGTTCAGCAATTAAACAGAGCTAGCTGACCTAAACATTACTCTAACAAATTAAAGACCGGCGCTCTTAATTAAACAAAACAAAGAGTCTACTACGGCTGGTGCTCGTCGATCTCCGTCGCCGCCTCCATGTCCAGCTCGTGCCCGACGTTCTCCTGGGGAAGGGGCTCCATGGCATCCACCGCACCATACTCGGCAAGCATCTCGCCACCCATGTCTGCCATCTCTTTGGAAAAGGCTGCCACGAGCTGGGCGTGGACGGACACGATTTGGGCTTGGACGGGCTCCATCGTTGCAAGGTATGCGGCGGAGGAACGGACGGCTACTCGAACGCTCTCGGCGATTGCCAACTCTTCGGCCATGGGTTGCCGACCGTTGTCGGAGAAGCTTTGTTCGATTTGTCTGGTGACCGCCAGGAGCTGGGCATGGGAGGCCTCCATCAGGGCTAAGGTTGCCGCTGCGGAACGGACAGCTGTTGTGCTGCTCTCGCAAGTTGCTATCCCTGAGGCAGATGTTGCTGCTGCCACCTGAGAAGCAACAACGGCCGTTTGTGCTGCCTTGGCCGCATGGTCGCATATTGCAACCGCACTCATGCACCTTGTTAGCACACGCAAGGCGGCTATAGTCGCGCTCGTGGGCCACCGAAGTTGCCCTCACGACGCGGGTCTACGTGCCCGTCTTTCACCGATGACGATTGAACAGTGAAATGATATTTGGGGAGCGAGCTAGTGTGCTTGAGACACCGGCTATGGACTGTAGCCGACGCACCTTCTCGCGTAAGCCATAGGTGTACTATACACCGACGGTGCTCCAGGATATTTTGTGATGCATCTCACATGGTTGGTGATAATGAACTGTGTGCGATCTACTTGATTTTTCATCTTGATTTGAATTACATAATGGGGTCATAGCGGCAATGGATGGTGTTTGAATTGCTAAACCTTTTATCTGGAGTGAACATGCAACTATATGTGTGTCGTAAAAGAATTGCAATTATTCAGGGTTCGTTTGAACATTTTATACATTAAATTGGTTTTCTAGCAATTTCAGGTGCACAATTCAAAATTAAACTACATGCACATGCTCCGGTGCACCAACATGGGTTGTAAAATCATATATGTGTCCATGGGTTTATGCTTATCTCCCATGCAAGAAATGGGGATGAAATTCGAACACCAAGGCACCGTGGCTCTCCAAAAAACGTCGACTTACTTACTTTTGCAATTCTAGTAAATCCAAAATTTGTCCGAAATTCGTGAAACTTGGCATGCTATCATGGAGCGGCATCAACATGCCATGGTAAAAAATTTGTCCCATTTGGGGCAGGCTTGGGTATAAGCTTCTCATAAACTAGAGCTTCTCACAACAAGTGAGATGGTTTCGGTAGGGAATGTTTCACCTTTCTGGAAGAAACGATATCTGTGGCCTCTTCTCGATTTCAAATTTTTTTCCTAGTCTCAACATAGAACAATAGGAGTGTTGTGTCAATTTTTGGGAATTTTCGGGGTTCGCTTGGACATTTTTACACATTAACTGAGTTTTCTATGCATTCATGTGCATAATTAAAATTTAAACTACAGGCACATGCTCTAATGCATATAAATTAGTTGAAAATTAAAATATGTTTCCTTGGTTGCCTGCTTAGGTCCCATGCAAGAAATGGGAATGAATGTCAAACACCCTGCCACCGTCACTCGGCCGCAAACACTGAGATACTTGGTTTTTAAATTCTAGTAAATCCAAAACTCGTCTGAAATTCATGAAACTAGGCATGCTATCATGGAGCGGCATCAACATGCCGTGGTAAATTTTTTGTCCCATTTGGGGCAGGTTTGGGTATATGCTTCTCACAAACCAGAGCTTCTCACAACAATCATGATGGTTTCGGTAGGGAACATCCCACCTTTGAGGACGGAATGAAGTCCATTGCCTCTTATTGCTTCCAAAAAATTTCTCGTGTCAACATAGAACAACTGGAGTGTTGTGTCAATTTTTGTGATTTTTCGGGGTTCGTTTGGATATTTTTATGCATTAATTGAGTTTTCAATGCATTTATGTGCATATTCAAATTTGAACTACATGCACATGCTCCAGTGCATATAAATTGGTTGAAAAATCAAATATGTGTCCTTGGGTGCATGCTTAGGTCCCATGCAAGAAATGGGAATGAATTTCAAACACCGGGGCACTGTCGATTGCCGGTAAAACATTGAGATGCCTGATTTTTAAATTCTAGTAAATCCAAAACTCGTCTGAATCATGAAACTTGGCATGCTATCATGGAGCGGCATCAACATCCCATGCTAAAATTTTAGTCCCATTTGGGGCAGGTTTGGGTATATGCTTCTCACAAACCAGAGCTTCTCACAACAAGCATCATGGTTTTGGTAGGGAACTTCCCACCTTTGGGGACGAAACGATATCCACTGCCTCTTATTACTTTCAAAAAAATTCTCGTGTCAACATAGAACAACAGGAGTGTTGTGTCAATTTTTGTAATTTGTCGGGGTTCATTTGGACATTTTTATGCATTAACTGAGTTTTCAATGCATTTATGTGCATAATTCAAATTTGAACTACATGCACATGCTCCAGTGCATATAAATTGGTTGAAAAATCAAATCTATTTCTTTGGGTGCATGCTTAGGTCCCATGCAAGAAATGGTAATGAATTTCAATCACCAGGGCACCGTTGATTACCGACACAACATTGAAATACCTGGTTTTTCAATTCTAGTAAATCCAAAACTCGTCTGAAATTCATGAAACTTGGCATGCTATCATGGAGCGGCATCAACATGCCGTGGTAAAATTTTTGTCCCATTTAGGGCAGGTTTGGGAATATACTTCTCACAAACCAGAGCTTCTCACAACAAGAATGATGGTTTCGGTAGGGAACACCCCACCTTTGGGGACGAAACGATATCCATTGCCTCTTATTGCTTTCAAAATTTTGCTAATGTCAACATAGAACAACATGAGTGTTGTGTTATGATAGGGAGAAGAGTTTATGATAGGTACTTGGTATGTCTTGACTTGGCGTAGATCTCCTCGGCAACGGCGCCAAAAATCCTTCTTGCTACCTCTTGAGCATGCGTTGGTTTTCCCTTGAAAAAGAAAAGGGTGATGCAGCAAAGTAGCGTAAGTATTTCCCTTAGTTTTTGAGAACCAAGGTATCAATCCAGTAGGAGACAACACATAAGTCACCTAGTACCTGCACAAACAATCAAGAACCTTGCAACCAACGCGATAAAGGGGTTGTCAATCCCTTCACGGTCACTCGCAAAAGTGAGATCTAATAAAGATAGAAAGATAAATGTTTTTGGTATTTTTGTTGTATAGATTGGAAAGTAAAGATTGCAACATAGTAAACGAGATGCGATGTAATTAAAGGAGATGCAATATAATAAGAAAGAGACCCGGGGGCCATAGGTTTAACTAGTGGCTTCTCTCAAGATAGCATGTATTACGGTGGGTGAACAAATTACTGTCGAGCAATTGATAGAAAAGTGCATAGTTATGAAGATATCTAAGGCAATGATCATGAATATAGGCATCACGTCCATGTCAAGTAGATCGAAACGATTTTGCATCTACTACTATTACTCCACACATCGACCGCTATCCAGCATGCATCTAGAGTATTAAGTTCATAAGAACAGAGTAACGCATTAAGCAAGATGACATGATGTAGAGGGATAAACTCAAACAATATGATATAAACCCCATCTTTTTATCCTCGATGGCAACAATACAATACGTGCCTTACTGCCCCTACTGTCACTGGGAAAGGACACCGCAAGATTGAACCCAAAGCTAAGCACTTCTCCCATTGCAAGAAAGATCAATCTAGTAGGCCAAACTAAACCGATAATTCGAGGAGACTTGCAAAGATATCAAATCATGCATATAAGAATTCAGAGAAGAACCAAATAATATTCATAGAGAATCAAGTTCGTAAATCCATAATTCATCGGATCTCGGCAAACACACCACAAAAGAGTATTACATCGAATAAATCTCCAAGAACATCGAGGAGAACTTTGTATTGAAGATCAAAGACAGAGAAGAAGCTATCTAGCTAATAACTATGTGTTGGGTAACGTAGTATTTCAAAAAAAATCCTATGCACACACAAGATCCATCTAGGTGATGCATAGCAACAATAGGGAAGAGTGTACTCCACGTACCCTCGTAGACCGAAAGTAGAAGCGTTATGACAACGCGGTTGATGTAGTCGTACGTCTTCACGATCCGACCGATCCTAGCACCAAAGATACGGCACCTCCGCGATCTGCACACGTTCAGCTCGGTGACGTCTGTGTGCATCACGTTCTGGTATGACCTAGGCTAGCTAGTCATGTGTGCATCATGTTTAAATTTCATTTAACTTTGAAATGGGGATTGTGAAACCCTCAGAAATCATTTCTGGAAATAACCCAGATAAAAAAATTGCTCCAAAAAGGTCCAAGAAAATGTTCATGTTGCTCTCTGAAAATATTGGACAGAGATAAAAATCAAACCAATATTTTTAGGATCTCATAAGTATTTATTTTTGGCATTTGGAATTAATCCAATATTTATTTGCATTGAATATATATGTTATATATTTTATATATGTCCAAAAATTCTGAATTTTTGGTGAGGGGCTTTGGAATAATCCCTTAGGTCCCTGCAAAAATTGTCAGAATTAAATAAAATGATTTGGTATTTTTATCAAATCAAAACAAATGTCAGAAAAATAGAAAAGAAAACAAAGTAAGGGAAATACTTACCTGCAGCCCCTATGCAGCCTGGCCTGGCCAGCGGCCCAGCAGGCCGACCCAGCCCAACTGCCAGGAGCTTCTTCAAGCTCCTGGCAGTAGGAGGTGCTGTGTGGCCGCGCCAGCCGGCCATGGTCACGTTTCCCCGCCACCTCCTGCTTCCCCTCCTCGTCGCTCTGGCCTCCCTGGACGTCACCACGACGCCCCGTTTCCCCCTCACTCTCCCGTTCCCATTCTCTCCTCTCCCTCGCTCTCTCTCACCGCGCCCGAACGCTGCCGTCACCGCCGTTCGCCATAGCCGCAGCCACCGCCCCGGCCTCGCCCCTCCGACGTGCCCACAAGCTCCGCGCCACCTTCCTCGTCCTCTCCGTCAAGCCAGGCAACTCCGGGCGCCCCGTATCGTCGTCACCGCCATCGTCTTCTTCGTCAGCCACCCAAGATCGCCGGCGACATTCCGGCTACACCGAGCCTTCCCCGAGCTCGCCGACCCCGCCGTTGGATCCGCTGTGAGCCCCGCCGTCGAACCTCCCTCTACCCTGCCTCTCCGACGCCCTCTAGCCCCTCCGCCGCTCAAGCCAAGCTTCAGCCGCCGCCGCGAGCTTTGCTTCGGCGAGCTCCGACCACCTCACGGTCTCCCGCGTGTCCTACTGGATGCGTGCGAGCCTGGGCTTCGCGTAGGTGGTCTCCGCCGCCCGAATGGTCGCCGGAGCGACGAATCCAAGGCCCTCCGCCGCGTCTGGCTCGCCGGCGTCAAGCCGCCAGCGGGTTTTGACCCAGCTGACCAGGAGGTTTGACCTCCCGTGGGTCGCTGACATGTGGGCCCGGCCCTATTAATTTTTAGTTAGGATTAGTTTAACAACTAATTTAACCCTGTTAACTAATTGGGTCACTGACGCGTGGGCCCAACCCCACTAACTAAGCCAGTTTAGGTTTAATTTAATTAGGATTAGCCACAGACACTGATGTGTGGACCCCACATGTCAGGTTTGACCTGGTCAGCCACCTTTGACTTGCTGACGCAATATATCATTTTTTGGTTTAAAAATAAATCAGGAAATTCCAGAAAATGATATAAACTTCAAAAATTCATAGAAGTTCAACCGTAGCTCAGATTGAAATAATTTATAGATGAAAAATTATCAGAAAAATTCAATCTATCCATCTGTACCATTTTCATGCATGACAAACCATCTATACATGCTGTATATATGAAAACACACTTATGGCATATTTAAGAACTTAATTTGGAGTTGTGTTTGAACCCTTGGTTCAAATGGACTTCAACCAAATAAATGCTAGATGCATTAACTCAAACAACATCACATACTCATGCCATGTTCATGCATCATAATGTTGCATATGATTGTGTTTGATTTCCGACACCGTTCCTTCTCGATAGGTCCTGCTCTGGAGAGTGTTCGAGAGTACCTGTCTGAGGAGTAGTGCCCCCTGTTGATCTACCAGGCAAGCAACCCCCCCCCCCCCTTGATCATTCCGATAAAATCCTACTCTCTCGCTCCTGCTCTCATTTATTGCATTAGGACAACAACGATTCAACTGCTACTTTATGCTACGGTAGTTGAACCCATTCCTCTGCATGACCTGTCATTGCCACAATAAATAGTTGAAACCCACTAGCATGTGTAGGAGTTGTTTGAGCCATGCTGTGCTTCTACCATGCCATGCCTGCTTTTGCTTAGAGTTGTGTCAGGTCTGATTCATTGGGAATGAATTGGAGTGTTATGATATGTTCTGGTGCTGAGAGTTAAGCGTGTGAACACGATTTGGGAAAGGTAGTGGTGAGAGGCCATGTAGTAGTACATGGTGGGTTGTCTCATTGGGACCGTCCTTAAGAATTGAGTTCTGTGTAAGTTGTCCAATGACTAGCTACTACCACACATTGGGCTCCGGGCACTCCAAGCTCTCTCGACTTATTAACCAACTTGATCTCTGTCCAGGAGTTGCAACTAGTTTCTAGTGTTTGTAGGTAGTGCTATTTTTCTACCGGGTGGCACCCGGCAGGGTGGACTTGGGACAGACTAGGCACCGTGGCCCGGTGTACCGAGTGGCACCCGGATGGTGGGCTCGGGAACCCTGTACACATCGTTTGGGGCCGTGAGCGACACCCCGGCCGGATCTCCTTGCGGATGGAACCTGAATAGGCGATAAACCTGGACTAGAGTCTTGTGTGGTTAGTTAGGTCATGGCCGACACCCTCGCCAGGCTTCCGCTTGAAGGTTGCCGAGATACATGAAGTGTATATGCTGATAAGTGGTGAGAGCGTGTGTGAAGAAGTACACCCCTGCGGGGTTATCATGATCTATTCGAATAGCCGTGTCCTCGGTTATGGACTTCTTGGATGCTTACGTGGTACATAGACAACTTAAAGTGGATACTCTAAAATGCTCAAGACAAGTGTGAGTGCTATGGATGGCCTTCTCGTAGAAGAGACGGGGATGAATCCATAGTAGTGTATTGATGTGGTGATTAGTGGACTCATGTGCGCTGCCTCACCTCAAAGAAGTTTCTCATTGTCGTAGAACAGGATAGCCACTGAGTCAAAGCTGGCTTGCTGCAACTAAACCCCACATTACCTTCTTGATACAAATGCATGTATGATAGGATCTGATGTAAGTCTTGCTGAGTACCTTTGTACTCACGTATGCTTTATTTATGTTTTGCAGGTGAGACATCTGTCTCACTAGTAGTACCGCTTGGACTTCGAGGAGTAGCTTGTTACCTCAGCTACGATCTTGTACCTTGGAGGGACATGTAGATAGTCAGGCTTCTCGGCTTTTTCTTTTGTAGTTTTCTGTACTCAGACATGTAATGCTTCCGTTGCTTGTATGCTCTGAATGATGGGTGATGTGACCCCTGTTTGTATTGATGCTATGTGGCTCTTCTGAGCCTTTATCTATATGAGTTGCGTTATGTTGTGATGCCATGTTGTACAGCACATACTTGCATGTTATGCGTACATGTGACGTGTATTGCTATGTGTGGGATCCAACAATCTAGTTGTTTATCCTTGGCAGCCTCTCTTATGGGGAAATGTAGTCTGGTGCTTCCTTGAGCCATAGTAGTCCTGCTAGCCCAGCACTACTTCTTAGAACACTTAACTGGTCGGCATGTGTTCCACTTCGTTCCTATGTCTGTCCCTTCAGGGAAATGTCACGCGGTGACTTCCGTAGTCTTGCCTAGCCTGCTACAGCCCGGGTTCCCCGGAGTCCTGTTAGCCCAGTGCTACAGCCCGGATTCATATGCTGTTGACTGACATGCTCGATGTGATTCATGTATGCCTGTCCCCATAGGTTAGCACCGCTTTGGGTTCACGACTAGCCATGTCGGCCCGGGTTCTCTGTCATATGGATGCTAGCGATACTATCATATACGTGAGCCAAAAGGCGCAAACGGTCCCGGGCCATGGTAAGGCGACACCCGTGGGAATACCATGCGTGAGGCCGCAAAGTGATATGAGGTGTTACAGGCTAGATCTGTGTGACTTAGAATCGGGGTCCCGACAGCGTCCCTCGTACTCTTGATCCAGTTGAGGCCGAGGGAGAGTTTCGTCAGCACGACGGCGTGGTGATGGTGATGATGAAGTTACCGGCGCAGGGCTTCGCCTAAGCGATACGACGATATGACCGAGGTGTGTAACAGTGGAGGGGGGCACCGCACACGGCTAAGAGATTGTATGTTGTGCCTTTGGGGTGTCCCCTTCCCACGTATATAAAGGAGGGAGGAGGAGGAGGCCGGCCCTAGAGGGGGTGCGCCAAGTGTGGGGAGTCCTACTAGGACTCCCAAATCCTAGTAGGATTCCCATTTTCCTTACCGGAGTAGGAGAGAAGAAAGAGGGAAAGAGAGAGGGAGTAGGAAAGAGCAAGGGGGTGCCGCCCCCTTTCCCCTAGTCCAATTCGGACCCATGAGGGAGCGCACGCCTCCTTCCCTTTGGCATGCCTCCTCTATTCCCGTATGGCCCAATAAGGCCCAATACTTCTCCCGGCGAATTCCCGTAACTCTCAGGTACACCGAAAAATACCTGAATCAGTCGGAACCTTTCCGATGTCCGAATATAGCCTTCCAACATATCGATTTTTACCTCTCGACCATTTCGAGACTCCTCGTCATGTTCCCAATCTCATCCGGGACTCCGAACAAACTTCGGTCATCAAATCACATAACTCATAATACGAATCGTCATCGAACGTTAAGCGTGTGGACCCTACAGGTTCGAGAACTATGTAGACATGAACGAGACACATCTCCGGTCAATAACCAATAGCGGAACCTGGACTCTCATATTAGCTCCTACATATTCTACGAAGATCTTTATCGGTCAAACCGCATAACAACATACGTTGTTTCCTTTGTCATCGGTATGTTACTTGCCTGAGATTCGATCGTCGGTATCTCAATACCTAGTTCAATCTCATTACCGGAAAGTCTCTTTACTCGTTCCGTAATGCAACATCCTGCAACTAACTCATTAATCACATTTCTTGCAAGGCTTATAGTGATGTGCATTACCGAGAGGGCCCAGAGATACCTCTCCCACAATCGGAGTGACAAATCCTAATCTTGATCTATGCCAACTCAACAAACTACATCGGAGACACCTATAGAGCATCTTTATAATCACCCAATTACGTTGTGACGTTTGATAGCACACAAAGTGTTCCTCCGGTATTCGGGAGTTGCATAATCTCATAGTCAGAGTAACATGTATAAGTCATGATGAAAGCAGTAGCAATAAAACTAAATGATCATTTATGCTAAGCTAATGGATGGGTCTTGCCATCACATCATTCCCCGGAGTCCTGTTAGCCCAGTGCTACAGCCCGGATGCATATGATGTTGTCCGACATGCTCGATGTGATTCATGTATGCCTGTCCCCATAGGTTAGCACCGCTTTGGGTTCACGACTAGCCATGTCGGCCCGGGTTCTTTGTCATATGGGTGCTAGCGATACTATCATATACGTGAGCCAAAAGGCGCAAACGGTCCCGGGCCATGGTAAGGCGACACCCGTGGGAATACCGTGCGTGAGGCCGCAAAGTGATATGAGGTGTTACAGGCTAGATCGGTGTGACTTAGAATCGGGGTCCCGATAGCGTTGGTATCAGAGCTTGACTGCCTGTAGGATTTCCAAGCCAACCTGGTCGAAGTTGAGTCTAGAAATTCTTTAGTTATGTAGGGGAATTGATTGTGGAAGGGAACGTAAGGCTCTTTTTACTCCTTATACCTCATGCCTTCTGATCTGAGTCATCCTATATTTCCTATGGGGTTAAGGAACTAGGCTTTCTCTTCCGTCTATCAGGATCACGTGTTACTACTCCATAGTCTCGAAAGTTTGGTTGGTCTGAGTCATATCCCAGTTTGAGTACCTCCGGTGTAACCTATTTAGCAATATCTCAGAACCTTGAGTGATGATATTGAGTATGGTGCTACTCCGTCTTTTGCAGAATGTCTCATTTCGAGCATTTTACTGCCGTTATGCTGCCGGAATTGTCCTAGGAGTTCAAGAGATAGTATTTTTCCTCGTACTATATTCTACATCCTTATCATGATGTTGAATCCATCCTTGTCTCCTTGGTTGGTTCTTCAGGATGTTGCCGGTCAACCAAAGTTCTGTTGCCCGCAGCCGGAACCATGGAGATGGTAGGGATGAGGATCCTCCCGACCAGTCTTCATTGGCGGAGTTCATGTTAGAGATGGAGTGGAACAAGCATGAGTCTAACCGCTTGTTAGCACGTATCGAGGAGAACACCGCACCCCACTGCAAAGAGTCAGCGTCCATCTATGATTTCATTGGTCTAAAACCACCTACCTTCCATCATTCCATTGAACCACTCGATGCAGATGACTGGCTCCGTAGTATCACACATGTAGAACGCAGCTGAAAGTGACAAGGTCACCTACGTTGCTTATCATCTGGAAGGTCCTGCTAGTATTTGGTGGCAGAGCTATGAGGCCATGCTTCCAGCTGGCCAGAAAACCACCTGGAGAGATTTCACTGAGGCTTCTAGCAAGCATCACATTCCTCAAGCCCTCATTGACCGCAAGAGAGAAGAGTTCTGTAGTTTCACACAGGGTAAGATGGTTGTTGATGCTTACAGTAGAGAATTTGAGAACCTTGCCCGCTATGCTACAGAAGAAGTGTCCACGGACGCCAAGAAGCAGGCTGGGTTCCGGAAGGGTCTCAACCCCAAGTTGCGTCGTGATCTCCACTTGCATCATTGCAATACATTTCAGGCTATTGTGAACAAGGCCATTAATGCGGAAACAGCTCAACTCACTTACGAGGAGTCTCGTAAGCACACCCGTGATTTGGGTTCTTCTTCCGGTTCTACTTCGCAGAAGTGCCGGATTTGGGTTCCGAACTCCGCTCTTCCACCCGGTTATACACCAAGGCCATCTTGTGTGGCACCTCACCCAGTTCAGCGGTATGCTCCACCCAGGCCTATTGGTAGACCGCTTGTCAAAGCGGGTCCACGTCCTACTTCAGGGACTTGTTTCACATGCGGAGGGCCAGGACACTATGCACGTGACTGCTCTCAAACCAACTATGCTCCACCCCAGCCTGAGAAGTCTGTTGGCCGTGGTAGTAAGCCTTCACACCAGATGATCAGTGCCAAGTCAGCTCCCACTGAACTTGGACATGTGCATCACGTCTCAGCTAAAGACGCTCATGATGATCCAGATGTCGTTCTTGGTACACTCCTTGTCAACTGTCACCCAGCTTCGGTTCTATTCGATACCGGGGCATCTCACTCCTTCATTTCTGAAAGTTATGCCCGTTTGCACGACATGTCATTTTGTGATATGCCAACTCCACTTGAAATCCAAACTCCAGGGTCTAGATGGAAAACTACCAGAATAAGCCATGGTAATGAAATCCTTGTTGATAGACTTGTATTCCTTGCATCACTTATAGCCCTCAAGTCCACAGATATTAACATCATCTTGGGTATGGACTGGATGAAAGCTCATTATGCCAAGATTGATTGTTACACCAGGACTGTTCAACTTACACATCCATCTGGCAAGATAGTCACTGTCTCCACCAGAGTTGCAAAGCGTCAACTCTATTCTCTTAATGCCAGCTCTCTTCCTGACCTTGAAGATATCCCGGTAGTCCGTGACTTTCCGGATGTCTTTCCAGAAGAACTGCCAGGTGTTCCACCTGACAGAGATGTAGAATTTGTTATAGATCTTATCCCAGGAACCGCCCCAATTTCTAGGAGACCTTACAAGATGGCACCCTTAGAGCTAGCCGAGCTTAAGAAACAACTCGATGAATCCTTGCAAAAGGGTTTCATCCGTCCTAGTTCTTCTCCCTGGGCTTGCCCCGTTCTCTTCATCAAGAAGAAGGATGGTACGGACCGGATGGTTGTAGATTATCGTCCCGTTAATTTGGTCACGATAAAGAACAAGTATCCAAGATGGATTTGAGGTTAGGCTACCACCAAATCAAGATTAGAAACGGGGACATTACTAAAACGGCTATTGTCACTCGTTATGGCCAGTACGAGTACACCGTCATGTCCTTTGGTCTAACTAATGCTCCAGCTACATTCTCCCGCTTGATGAACTCGATCTTCATGGAGTACTTAGATAAGTTCGTCATGGTTTACCTCGATGATATCCTTGTTTACTCGAAGAACGAGGAAGAGCATGCCGAACATCTTAGACTTGTGCTAGGAAAACTCAGAGAGCACCGCCTTTATGCCAAGTTCTCCAAGTGCGAATTTTGGTTGCCAGAAGTGACCTACCTAGGCCACGTGATATCTGGTAAGGGCATTGTCATCAATCCTGAGAGAGTTCAGGCCGTTCTTGATTGGACTCCGCCTGAAACAGTTAAGCAAGTTAGGAGCTTCCTTGGTCTAGCCAGTTATTGTCGCCGATTCGTTGAGAACTTCTCCAAAGTGGCCAAACCTCTCACGGAACTTCTTAAGAAAGATAAAAAGTTTGAGTGGTCCCCATAGTGTGAGCACAGTTTTCAGGAACTGAAAAGACGCTTGACTTCTGCTCCCATACTTGTGCCACCGGATTTCACTAAGGACTTTGTTATCTATTGTGATGCCTCACGACAGGAACTAGGTTGCATTCTTATGCAGGATCGCCATGTGATTGCCTATGCATCTCGATAGTTGCATCCACATGAGGATAATTATCCTACACATGATCTAGAGCTTGCAGCCGTAATCTATGCACTTAAGACATGGAGACATTACCTTCTTGGTAAACGTTGCGAGATTTACACCGATCACCAGAGTCTCAAATATATCTTCACCCAACCAGATTTGAACCTTAGGCAAAGACGTTGGCTGGAGTTGATCTCAGATTACGACTTAGGGATTACCTACACCCCAGGCAAGGGGAATGTCATGGCTGATGCGCTAAGTCGTAAGTCCTATTGCAACAATCAAATGTTGCAGCACGGCCAACCACTTCTCTATGAGGAATTATGTAAGCTTAACCTCCACCTTGCTCCTCACGGATTCCTTTCTACCCTGGTGGCGAAACCTACTCTTGTGGATCAAATCGTCTCTGCTCAGAAGCAGGATACGGGAATTTCCCAGATCAAGAGAAACATTAACAAAGGAGTTGGTGGTAGTTTCTCTGTAGATGATCGTTGTGTTGTTTTCTTTGAGAGTCACTTGGTGGTTCCCAAGAATCAACATCTTCGACAATTAATCCTTAAGGAGGCTCATGAATATCCTCTCACGATTCATCCCGGTAGTACTAAGATGTATCAGGACCTACGCCAGAGGTTCTGGTGGACTAGGATGAAGAGAGAAATTGCTCAGTTTATTGCTAACTGTGACGTTTGTCGTTGCGTTAAGGCAGAGCATCAAAGGCCTGCTGGCACCCTTCAACCTTTAGCTATTCCTGAGTGGAAATGGGATAAAGTTGGTATGGACTTCATCACCGGCTTTCCCAGGACCAAGAAAGGGAATAACGCTATCTTCGTAGTCATTGATCGTCTTTCCAAAGTGGCTCACTTCCTACCTGTTCGAGAGAATATCACTGCTAGTCAGCTCGCTGACTTATATATTTCTCGAATAGTGTCACTTCATGGTGTTCCACTAGAGATCAATTCAGACCGTGGTAGTCTTTTCACTTCTCATTTCTGGGAGAGTTTCCAAACTGCCATGGGCACCCATCTTTCCTTCAGTACCGCTTTCCACCCTCAATCAAGTGGTCAGGTGGAAAGGGTCAACCAGATTCTTGAAGACATGCTTAGAGCTTGTGTTATCTCATTCGGTATGGATTGGGAGAAGTGTCTTCCCTTCGCCGAGTTTGCTTATAACAACAGCTACCAATCCAGCCTCAAGAAAGCTCCTTTTGAGGTTCTGTATGGACGAAGATGTCGAACACCTTTGAACTGGTCAGAAACCGGTGAAAGACAATTCTTTGGACCGGATATGATCCAGGAGGCACAAGAGCAAGTTCGCATCATTCGTGAGAATTTAAAAACAGCCCAATCTCGTCAAAAGAGCCAGTATGACCGTAGTCATAAGGAAGTGGCTTATGAAATTGGCGACAAAGCTTACCTTCGGGTTACCCCTTTGAAGGGTACCCATCGATTCGGTATCAAGGGCAAGTTGGCTCCTTGTTACATTGGTCCCTTTCTCATTCTCGCTAAACAAGGAGAGGTTGCCTACCAGTTGGAACTACCACCACATCTTTCTCGAGTTCATGATGTCTTCCACGTCTCTCAACTCAGGCATTGCTTCTCGGATCCCATCCGCGGAGTGGACCACGAAACGCTTGATCTCCAAGATAACCTCACATATCGAGAGTACCCTGTTCGCATCCTTGAACAAGCAGAGCGTGTCACTCGACGTCATAACATCAAGTTTCTCAAGGTTCAGTGGTCTCATCATTCCGAGACAGAAGCTACTTGGGAGCATGAAGATCGTCTTCGACTTGAGTACCCCGCTTTCTTCCCGCCGACTCCTGAATCTCGGGACGAGATTTCTTCGAGTGGGGGCGAGTTGTCACATCCCTAGTTCTGGTATGACCTAGGCTAGCTAGTCATGTGTGCATCATGTTTAAATTTCATTTAACTTTGAAATGGGGATTGTGAAACCCTTAGAAATCATTTCTGGAAATAACCCAGATAAAAAAAATTGCTCCAAAAAGGTCCAAGAAAATGTTCATGTTGCTCTCTGAAAATATTGGATAGAGATAAAAATCAAACCAATATTTTTAGGATCTCATAAGTATTTATTTTTGGCATTTGGAATTAATCCAATATTTATTTGCATTGGATATATATATGTTATATATTTTATTTATGTCCAAAAATTCTGAATTTTTGGTGAGGGGCTTTGGAATAATCCCTTAGGTCCCTGCAAAAATTGTTAGAATTAAATAAAATGATTTGGTATTTTTATCAAATCAAAACAAATGTCAGAAAAATAGATAAGAAAACAAAGTAAGGGAAATACTTACCTGCAGCCCCTGTGCAGCCTGGCCTGGCCAGCGGCCCAGCAGGCCGACCCAGCCCAACTGCCAGGAGCTTCTTCAAGCTCCTGCCACTAGGAGGTGCTGCGTGGCCGCGCCAGCCGGCCGTGGCCACGTCTCCCCGCCACCTCCTGCTTCCCCTCCTCGTCGCTCTGGCCTCCCTGGACGTCACCACGACGCCCCGTTTCCCCCTCACTCTCCCGTGCCCATTCTCTCCTCTCCCTCGCTCTCTCTCACCGCGCCCAAACGCTGCCGTCACCGCCGTTCGCCATAGCCGCAGCCACTGCCCCGGCCTCGCCCCTCCGACGTGCCCAGAAGCTCCGCGCCACCTTCCTCGTCCTCTCTGTCAAGCCAAGCAACTCCGGGCGCCCCGTATCGTCGTCACCGCTGTCGTGTTCTTCGTCATCCACCCGAGATCGTCGGCGACGTTCCGGCTACACCGAGCCTTCCCCGAGCTCGCCGACCCCGCCGTTGGATCCGCTGTGAGCCCCGCCGTCGAACCTCCCTCTTCCCTGCCTCTCCGGCGCCCTCTAGTCCCTCCACCGCTCGAGCTGAGCTTCGGCCGCCGCCGCGAGCTTCGCTCCAGCGAGCTCCGACCACCCAACGGTCTCCCGCGTGTCCCACTGGATGCGTGCGAGCCTCGGCTTCGCGTAGGTGGTCTCCGCCGCCCGAATGGTCACCTGAGCGACGAAGCCAAGGCCCTCCGCCGCGTCTGGCTCGCCAGCGTCAAGCCGCCGGCGGGTTTTGACCCCGCTGACCAGGAGGTTTGACCTCCCGTGGGTCGCTGACATGTGGGCCCGGCCCTATTAATTTTTAGTTAGGATTAGTTTAACAACTAATTTAACCCTGTTAACTAATTGGGTCACTGACGCGTGGGCCCAACCCCATTAACTAAGCCAGTTTAGGTTTAATTTAATTAGGATTAGCCACGGACACTGACGTGTGGACCCCACACGTCAGGTTTGACCTGGTCAGCCACCTTTGACCTGCTGACGCAATGCTGCTGTCATGCTGACGCAATATATCATTTTCTGGTTTAAAAATAAATCAGGAAATTCCAGAAAATGATATAAACTTCAAAAATTCATAGAAATTCAACCGTAGCTCAGATTGAAATAATTTATAGATGAAAAATTATCAGAAAAATTCAATCTATCCATCTGTACCATTTTCATGCATGACAAACCATCTATACATGCTGTATATATGAAAACACACTCATGCCATGTTCATGCATCATAATGTTGCATATGCTTGTGTTTGATTTCCGACACCGTTCCTTCTCGATAGGTCCTGCTCCGGGGAGTGTTCAAGAGTACCTGTCTGAGGAGTAGTGCCCCCTGTTGATCTACCAGGCAAGCAACCCCCCCCTTGTTCATTCCGATAAAATCCTACTCTCTCGCTCCTGCTCTCATTTATTGCATTAGGACAACAATGATTCAACTGCTACTTTATGCTACGGTAGTTGAACCCATTCCTCTGCATGACCTGTCATTGCCACAGTAAATAGTTGAAACCCACTAGCATGTGTAGGAGTTGTTTGAGCCATGTTGTGCTTCTACCATGCCATGCCTGCTATTTCTTAGAGTTGTGTCAGGTCTGATTCATCAGGAATGAATTGGAGTGTTATGATATGTTCTGGTGCTGAGAGTTAAGTGTGTGAACACGATTTGGTAAAGGTAGCGGTGAGAGGCCATGTAGGAGTACATGGTGGGTTGTCTCATTGGGACCGTCCTTAAGAACTGAGTTCTGTGTAAGTTGTCCAATGACTAGCTACTACCACACATTGGGCTCCGGGCGCTCCAAGCTCTCTCGACTTATTAACCAACTTGATCTCTGTCCAAGAGTTGCAACTAGTTTCTGGTGTTTGTGGGTAGTGCTATTTTTCTACCGAGTGGCACCCGGCAGGGTGGACTTGGGACAGACTAGGCACCGTGGCCCGGTGTACCGAGTGGCACCCGGATGGTGGGCTTGGGAACCCTATACACATCGTTTGGGGCCATGAGCAACACCCCGGCCAGATCTCCTTGCGGATGGAACCCGAATAGGCGATAAACCTGGACTAGAGTCTTGTGTGGTTAGTTAGGTCGTGGCCGACACCCTCGCCAGGCTTCCGCTTGAAGGTTGCCGAGATACATGAAGTGTATATGCTGATAAGTGGTGAGAGCGTGTGTGAAGAAGTACACCCCTGCAGGGTTATCATGATCTATTCGAATAGCCGTGTCCTCGGTTATGGACTTCTTGGATGCTTACGTGGTACATAGACAACTTAAAGTGGATACTCTAAAATGCTCAAGACAAGTGTGAGTGCTATGGATGGCCTTCTCGTAGAAGAGACGGGGATGAATCCATAGTAGTGTATTGATGTGGTGATTAGTGGACTCGTGTGCGCTGCCTCACCTCAAAGAAGTTTCTCATTGTCGTAGAACAGGATAGCCACTGAGTCAAAGCTGGCTTGCTGCAACTAAACCCCACATTACCTTCTTGATACAAATGCATGTATGATAGGATCTGATGTAAGTCTTGCTGAGTACCTTTGTACTCACGTTTGCTTTATTTATGTTTTGCAGGTGAGACATCTGTCTCACTAGTAGTACCGCTTGGACTTCGACGAGTAGCTTGTTACCTCAGCTACGATCTTGTACCTTGGAGGGACTTGTAGATAGTCAGGCTTCTCGGCCTTTTTCTTTTGTAGTTGTCTGTACTCAAACATGTAATGCTTCCGTTGCTTGTATGCTCTGAATGATGGGTCATGTGACCCCTGTTTGTATTGATGCTATGTGGCTCTTCTGAGCCTTTATCTATATGAGTTGCGTTATGTTGTGATGCCATGTTGTACAGCACATACTTGCATGTTATGCGTACGTGTGATGTGTATTGCTATGTGTGGGATCCAACAATCTAGTTGTTTATCCTTGGCAGCCTCTCTTATGGGGAAATGTAGTCTGGTGCTTCCTTGAGCCATAGTAGTCCTGCTAGCCCAGCACTACTTCTTAGAACACTTAACTGGTCGGCATGTGTTCCACTTCGTTCCTATGTCTGTCCCTTCAGGGAAATGTCACGCGGTGACTTCCGTAGTCTTGCCTAGCCTGCTACAGCCCGGGTTCCCCGGAGTCCTGTTAGCCCAGTGCTACAGCCCGGATTCATATGCTGTTGACTGACATGCTCGATGTGATTCATGTATGCCTGTCCCCATAGGTTAGCACCGCTTTGGGTTCACGACTAGCCATGTCGGCCCGGGTTCTCTGTCATATGGATGCTAGCGATACTATCATATACGTGAGCCAAAAGGCGCAAACGGTCCCGGGCCATGGTAAGGCGACACCCGTGGGAATACCATGCGTGAGGCCGCAAAGTGATATGAGGTGTTACAGGCTAGATCTGTGTGACTTAGAATCGGGGTCCCGACAGCGTCCCTCATACTCTTGATCCAGTTGAGGCCGAGGGAGAGTTTCGTCAGCACGACGGCGTGGTGATGGTGATGATGAAGTTACCGGCGCAGGGCTTCGCCTAAGCGATACGACGATATGACCGAGGTGTGTAACAGTGGAGGGGGGCACCGCACACGGCTAAGAGATTGTATGTTGTGCCTTTGGGGTGTCCCCATCCCACGTATATAAAGGAGGGAGGAGGAGGAGGCCGGCCCTAGAGGGGGTGCGCCAAGTGTGGGGAGTCCTACTAGGACTCCCAACTCCTAGTAGGATTCCCATTTTCCTTACCGGAGTAGGAGAGAAGAAAGAGGGAAAGAGAGAGGGAGTAGGAAAGGGCAAGGGGGTGCCGCCCCCTTTCCCCTAGTCCAATTCGGACCCATGAGGGAGCGCACGCCTCCTTCCCTTTGGCATGCCTCCTCTATTCCCGTATGGCCCAATAAGGCCCAATACTTCTCCCGGCGAATTCCCGTAACTCTCAGGTACACCGAAAAATACCTGAATCAGTCGGAACCTTTCCGATGTCCGAATATAGCCTTCCAACATATCGATTTTTACCTCTCGACCATTTCGAGACTCCTCGTCATGTTCCCAATCTCATCCGGGACTCCGAACAAACTTCGGTCATCAAATCACATAACTCATAATATGAATCGTCATCGAACGTTAAGCGTGCGGACCCTACAGGTTCGAGAACTATGTAGACATGAACGAGACACATCTCCGGTCAATAACCAATAGCGGAACCTGGATTCTCATATTAGCTCCTACATATTCTACGAAGGTCTTTATCGGTCAAACCGCATAACAACATACGTTGTTTCCTTTGTCATCGGTATGTTACTTGCCTGAGATTCGATCGTCGGAATCTCAATACCTAGTTCAATCTCATTACCGGAAAGTCTCTTTACTCGTTCCGTAATGCAACATCCTGCAACTAACTCATTAATCACATTTCTTGCAAGGCTTATAGTGATATGCATTACCGAGAGGGCCCAGAGATACCTCTCCCACAATCGGAGTGACAAATCCTAATCTCGATCTATGCCAACTCAACAAACTACATCGGAGACACCTATAGAGCATCTTTATAATCACCCAATTACGTTGTGACGTTTGATAGCACACAAAGTGTTCCTCCGGTATTCGGGAGTTGCATAATCTCATAGTCAGAGTAACATGTATAAGTCATGATGAAAGCAGTAGCAATAAAACTAAATGATCATTTATGCTAAGCTAATGGATGGGTCTTGCCATCACATCATTCTCTAATGATGTGATCCCGTTCATCAAGTGACCACACATGTTTATGGTCAGGAAACTTAACCATCTTTGATTAACGAGCTAGTCAAGTAGAGGCATATTAGGGACACTCTGTTTTGTCTATGTATTCACACATGTACTAAGGTTCCGGTTAATACAATTCTAGCATGAATAATAAACATTTATCACGATATAAGGAAATATAAATAACTACTTTATTATTGCCTCTAGGGCATATTTCCTTTAGTCTCCCACTTGTACTAGAGTCAATAATCTAGTTCACATCGTCATGTGATTTAACACCAATAGTTCACATCTTTATGTGATTAGTTCACATATCCATGTGACTAATACCCAAAGGGTTTACTAGAGTCAATAATCTAGTTCACATCACTATGTGATTAACACCCAAAGAGTGATCATGTTTTGCTTGTGAGAGAAGTTTAGCCAATGGGTCTGCCACATTCAGAGCCGTATGTATTTTGCAAATTTTCTATGTCTACAATGCTCTACATAGAGCTACTCTAGCTAATCGCTCCCACTTTCAATATGTATCTAGATCGAGACTTAGAGTCATCCAGATCGGTGTCAAAGCTTGCATCGACGTAACTCCTTACGATGAACTCTTTGTCACCTCCATAATCAAGAAACATTTCCTTATTCCACTAAGGATAATTTTGACCGCTGTTCAGTGATCCACTCCTGGATCACAATTGTACCCTCTTGCCAAACTCATGGTGAGGTACACAATAGGTCTGGAACACAGCATAGCATACTTTATAGAACCTATGACTGAGGCATAGGGAATGACTTTTCATTCTGTTTCTATTTTATGTCGTGGTCGGGTTTTGTTTTACTCAACTTCACACCATGCAACACAGGCAAGAACTCCTTCTTTGACTGTTCCATTTTGAACTACTTCAAAAACTTGTCAAGGTATGTACTCATTGAAAAAATTTATCAAGCGTCTTGTTCTATCTCTATAGATCTTGATGCTCAATATGTAAGCATCTTTACCGAGGTCTTTCTTTGAAAAACTCCTTTCAAACACACCTTTATGCTTTCTAGAAAAAATTCTACATTATTTCTGATCAACAATATGTCATTCACATATACTTATCAGAAAGGTTGTAGTGCTCCCTCTCACTTTCTTGTAAATACAGACTTCACCACAAGTCTGTATAAATCTATATGCTTTGATCAACTCATCAAAGCGTATATTCCAACTCCAAGATGCTTGTACCAGTCCATAGATGGATCACTGGAGCTTTGCACACTTTGTTAGCACCTTTAGGATTGACAAAACCTTTTTCTTGCATCATATACAACTCTTCTTTAAGAAATCCATTAAGGAATATAGTTTTGACATCCATTTGCCAGATTGCATAAAATGTGGCAATTGCTAACATGATTCGGATAGACTTTAAGCATCGCTACGAGTGAGAAAATATCATCGTAGTTAACACCTTGAACTTGTCGAAAACCTTTTACGACAATTGGACCTTTGTAGATAGTAACACTACTATCAGCGTCTGTCTTCCCCTTGAAGATCCATTTATTCTTAATGGCTTGCCGATCAACGGGCAAGTCAATCAAAGTGCATACTTTGCTCTCATACATGGATCTCATCTCAGATTTCATGGCCTCAAGCCATTTCGCGGAATCTGGGCTCATCATCGCTTCCTCATATTTCGTAGGTTCATCATGGTCAAGTAACATGACTTCCAGAACATGATTACTGAAGGAAATATGCCCTAGAGGCAATAATAAAGTTATTATTTATTTCCTTATATCATGATAAATGTTTATTATTCATGCTAGAATTGTATTAACCGGAAACATAATACATGTGTGAATACATAGACAAACAGAGTGTCACTAGTATGCCTCTACTTGACTAGCTCGTTAATCAAAGATGGTTATGTTTCCTAACCATGGACAAAGAGTTGTTATTTGATTAACGGGATCACATCATTAGGTGAATGATCTGATTGACATGACCCATTCCATTAGCTTAGCACCCGATCGTTTAGTATGTTGCTATCGCTTTCTTCATGACTTACACATGTTCCTATGACTATGAGATTATGCAACTCCCGTTTGCCGGAGGAACACTTTGTGTGCTACAAAATGTTACAACATAACTGGGTGATTATAAAGGTGCTCTACAGGTGTCTCCAAAGGTACATGTTGGGTTGGCGTATTTTGAGATTAGGATTTGTCACTCCGATTGTCGGAGAGGTATCTCTGGGCCCTCTCGGTAATGCACATCACATAAGCCTTGCAAGCATTGCAACTAATGAGTTAGTTGTGAGATGATGTATTACGGAACGATTAAAGAGACTTGCCGGTAACGAGATTGAACTAGGTATTGAGATACCGACGGTCAAATCTCGGGCAAGTAACATACCGATGACAAAGGGAACAACGTATGTTGTTATGCGGTCTGACCGATAAAAGATCTTCGTAGAATATGTAGGAGCCAATATGAGCATCCAGGTTCCGCTATTGGTTATTGACCGGAGACGTGTCTCGGTCATGTATACATTGTTCGCGAACCTGTAGGGTCCGCACGCTTAAGGTTTCGATGACAGTTATATTATGAGTTTATGCATTTTGATGTACCGAAGTTTGTCCGGAGTCCCGGATGTGATCACGGACATGACGAGGAGTCTCGAAATGGCCGAGACATAAAGATTGATATATTGGAAGCCTATATTTGGATATCGGAAGTGTTCCGGGTGAAATCGGGATTTTACCGGAGTACCGGGAGGTTACCGGAACCCCCCGGGAGGTATATGGGCCTTAGTGGGCTTTAGTGGAAGAGAGGAGAGGTGGCCAAGGCTGGGCCGCACACCCCTCCCCCCTAGTCCGAATAGGATAAGGAGAAGGGGGCGGCGCCCCCCCTTCCTTCTCTCTCTCCTCTTTCCCCCTCCCGAATCCTATTCCAACTAGGAAAGGGGGGAATCCTACTCCCGGTGGGAGTAGGACTCCTCCTGGCACGCCCTCCTCCTGGCCGGCCGCACCCCCCCTTTGATCCTTTATATACGGGGGCAAGGGGCACCCCTAGACACACAAGTTGGTCCACGTGATCATATTCTTAACCGTGTGCGCTGCCCCCTTCCACCATAGTCCTCGATAATATTGTAGCGGTGCTTAGGCGAAGCCCTGCGATGGTAGTACATCAAGATCGTCACCACGCCGTCGTGCTGACGGAACTCTTCCCCGACACTTTGCTGGATCGGAGTCCGGGGATCGTCGTCGAGCTGAACGTGTGCTAGAACTCGGAGGTGCCATAGTTTCGGTGCTTGATCGGACGGGCCGTGAAGACGTACGACTACATCAACCGCGTTGTGCTAACGCTTCCGCTGTCCGTCTACAAGGGTACGTAGATCACACTCTCCCCTCTCGTTGCTATGCATCATCATGATCTTGCGTGTGCGTACGAATTTTTTTGAAATTACTACGTTCCCCAACAGTGGCATCCGAGCCTAGGTTTTATGTGTTGATGTTATATGCACAAGTAGAACACAAGTGAGTTCTGGGTGATATAAGTCATACTACTTACCAGCATGTCATACTTTGGTTCGGCGGTATTGTTGGACAAAGCGGCCCGGACCGACATTACGCGTACGCTTACGCGAGACCGGTTCTCCCGACGCGCTTTGCACAAAGGTGGCTAGCGGGTGACAGTTTCTCCAACTTTAGTTGACCGAGTGTGGCTACGCCCGGTCCTTGCGAAGGTTAAAACAGCACCAACTTGACAAACTATCGTTGTGGTTTTGATGCGTAGGTAAGATTGGTTCTTGCTTAAGCCCGTAGCAGCCACGTAAAACTTGCAACAACAAAGTAGAGGACGTCTAACTTGTTTTTGCAGGGCCTGTTGTGATGTGATATGGTCAAGACATGATGCTAAATTTTATTGTATGAGATGATCATGTTTTGTAACCGAGTTATCGGCAACTGGCAGGAACCATATGGTTGTCGCTTTATTGTATGCAATGCAATCGCGCTGTAATGTTTTACTTTATCACTAAGCGGTAGCGATAGTCGTGGAAGCATAAGATTGGCGAGACGACAACGATGCTACGATGGAGATCAAGGTGTCGCGCCGGTGACGATGGTGATCACGACGGTGCTTCGAAGATGGAGATCACAAGCACAAGATGATGATGGCCATATCATATCACTTATATTGATTGCATGTGATGTTTATCTTTTATGCATCTTATCTTGCTTTGATTGACGGTAGCATTATAAGATGATCTCTCACTAATTATCAAGAAGTGTTCTCCCTGAGTATGCACCATTGTGAAAGTTCTTCGTGCTGAGACACCACGTGATGATCGGGTGTGATAGGCTCTACGTTCAAATACAACTGGTGCAAAATAGTTGCACACGCGGAATACTCAGGTTATACTTGACGAGCCAAGCATATACAGATATGGCCTCGGAACACGGAGACCGAAAGGTCGAGCATGAATCATATAGTAGATATGATCAACATAGTGATGTTCACCAATGAAACTACTCCATCTCACGTGATGATCGGACATGGTTTAGTTGATTTGGATCACGTAATCACTTAGAGGATTAGAGGGATGTCTATCTAAGTGGGAGTTCTTTAAGTAATATGATTAATTGAACCTAAATTTATCATGAACTTAGTACCTGATAGTATCTTGCTTATTTATGCTTGATTGTAGATAGATGGCCCATGCTGTTGTTCCGTTGAATTTTAATGCGTTCCTTGAGAAAGCAAAGTTGAAAGATGATGGTAGCAATTACACGGACTGGGTCTGTAACTTGAGGATTATCCTCATTGCTGCACAGAAGAATTACGTCCTGAAAGCACCGCTAGGTGCCAGGCCTGCTGCTGGAGTAACACCAGATGTTATGAACGTCTGGCAGAGCAAAGCTAATGACTACTCGATAGTTCAGTGTGCCATGCTTTACGGCTTAGAATCGGGACTTCAACTACGTTTTGAACGTCATGGAGCATATGAGATGTTCCAGGAGTTGAAGTTAATATTTCAAGCAAATGCCCGGATTGAGAGATATGAAGTCTCCAATAAGTTCTATAGCTGCAAGATGGAGGAGAACAGTTCTGTCAGTGAGCATATACTCAAAATGTCTGGGTATAATAATCACTTGATTCAATTGGGAGTTAATCTTCCAGATGATTGCGTCATTGACAGAATTCTCCAATCACTGCCACCAAGCTACAAGAGCTTCGTGATGAACTATAATATGCAAGGGATGAATAAGACTATTCCCGAGCTCTTCGCAATGCTGAAAACTGCGGAGGTAGAAATCAAGAAGGAGCATCAAGTGTTGATGGTCAACAAGACCACTAGTTTCAAGAAAAAGGGCAAAGGGAAGAAGAAGGGGAACTTCAAAAAGAACAGCAAGCAAGTTGCTACTCAAGAGAAGAAACCCAAACCTGGACCTAAGCCTGAAACTGAGTGCTTCTACTGCAAGCAGACTGGTCACTGGAAGCGGAACTGCCCCAAGTATTTGGCGGATAAGAAGGATGGCAAGGTGAACAAAGGTATATGTGATATACATGTTATTGATGTGTACCTTACTAATGCTCGTAGTAGCACCTGGGTATTTGATACTGGTTCTGTTGCTAATATTTGCAACTCGAAATAGGGACTATGGATTAAGCGAAGATTGGCTAAGGACGAGGTGACGATGCGCGTGGGAAATGGTTCCAAAGTTGATGTGATCGCAGTCGGCACGCTACCTCTACATCTACCTTCGGGATTAGTATTAGACCTAAATAATTGTTATTTGGTGCCAGCGTTAAGCATGAACATTATATCTGGATCTTGTTTGATGCGAGACGGTTATTCATTTAAATCAGAGAATAATGGTTGTTCTATTTACATGAGTAATATCTTTTATGGTCATGCACCCTTAAAGAGTGGTCTATTCTTATTAAATCTCGATAGTAGTGACACACATATTCATAGTGTTGAAGCCAAAAGATGCAGAGTTGATAATGATAGTGCAACTTATTTGTGGCACTGCCGTTTGGGTCATATCGGTATAAAGCGCATGAAGAAACTCCATGCTGATGGGCTTTTGGGACCACTTGATTATGAATCACTTGGTACTTGCGAACCGTGCCTTATGGGTAAGATGACAAAAACACCGTTCTCCGGTACTATGGAGAGAGCAACAGATTTGTTGGAAATCATACATACAGATGTATGTGGTCTGATGAATGTTGAGGCTCGTGGCGGATATCGTTATTTTCTCACCTTCACAGATGACTTAAGCAGATATGGGTATATCTACTTAATGAAATACAAGTCTGAAATGTTTGAAAAGTTCAAAGAATTTCAGAGTGAAGTTGAAAATCATCGTAACAAGAAAATAAAATTCCTACGATCTGATCGTGGAGGAGAATATTTGAGTTACGAGTTTGGTGTACATTTGAAACAATGTGGAATAGTTTCGCAACTCACGCCACCCGGAACACCACAGCGTAATGGTGTGTCCGAACGTCGTAATCGTACTTTACTAGATATGGTGCGATCTATGATGTCTCTTACTGATTTACCGCTATCGTTTTGGGGATACGCTCTAGAGACGGCCGCATTCACGTTAAATAGGGCACCATCAAAATCTGTTGAGACGATGCCTTATGAACTGTGGTTTGGCAAGAAACCAAAGTTGTCGTTTCTGAAAGTTTGGGGCTGCGATGCTTATGTGAAAAAGCTTCAACCTGATAAGCTCGAACCCAAATTGGAGAAATGTGTCTTCATAGGATATCCAAAGGAAACTATTGGATACACCTTCTATCACAGATCCAAAGGCAAGACTTTTGTTGCTAAATTCGGAAAATTTCTGGAGAAGCAGTTTCTCTCGAAAGAATTGAGTGGGAGGAAAGTAGAACTTGACGAGGTAACTGTACCTACTCCCTTATTGGAAAGTAGTGCATCATAGAAACCTGTTTCTGCGACACCTACACCAATTAGTGAGGAAGCTAATGATAATGATCATGAAACTTCAGAACAAGATACTACTGAACCTCGTAGATCAACCAGAGTGAGATCCGCGCCAGAGTGGTACGGTAATCCTGTTCTGGAAGTCATGCTACTAGATCATGATGAACCTACGAACTATGAAGAAGCGATGGTGAGCCCAGATTCCGCAAAATGGCTTGAAGCCATGAAATCTGAGATGGGATCCATGTATGAGAACAAAGTATGGACTTTGGTTGACTTGCCCAATGATCGGCAAGCAATTGAGAATAAATGGATCTTCAAGAAGAAGACTGACGCTGATGGTAATATTACTGTCTACAAAGCTCGACTTGTCGCAAAAGGTTTTCGGCAAGTTCAAGGGATTGACTACGATGAGACCTTCTCACCCTTAGCGATGCTTAAGTCTGTCCGAATCATGTTAGCAATTGCCGCATTTTATGATTATGAAATTTGGCAGATGGATGTCAAAACTGCATTCCTGAATGGATTTCTGGAAGAAGAGTTGTATACGATGCAACCAGAAGGTTTTGTCGATCCAAAGGGAGCTAACAAAGTGTGCAAGCTCCAGCGATCCATTTATGGACTGGTGCAAGCCTCTCGGAGTTGGAATAAATGCTTTGATAGTGTGATCAAAGCATTTGGTTTTATACAGACTTTTGGAGAAGCCTGTATTTACAAGAAAGTGAGTGGGAGCTCCGTATCATTTCTGATATTATATGTGGACGACATATTACTAATTGGAAATGATATAGAATTTCTGGATAGCATAAAGGGATACTTGAATAAAAGTTTTTCAATGAAAGACCTCGGTGAAGCTGCTTACATATTAGGCATTAAGATCTATAGAGATAGATCAAGACGCTTAATTGGACTTTCACAAAGCACATACCTTGACAAAGTTTTGAAGAAGTTCAAAATGGATCAAGCAAAGAAAGGGTTCTTGCCTGTGTTACAAGGTGTGAAGTTGAGTAAGACTCAATGCCCGACCACTGCAGAAGATAGAGAGAAAATGAAAGATGTTCCCTATGCTTCAGCCATAGGCTCTATCATGTATGCAATGCTATGTACCAGACCTGATGTGTGCCTTGCTATAAGTCTAGCAGGGAGATACCAAAGTAATCCAGGAGTGGATCACTGGACAGCGGTCAAGAACATCCTGAAATACCTGAAAAGTACTAAGGATATGTTTCTCGTTTATGGAGGTGACAAAGAGCTCATCGTAAATGGTTACGTTGATGCGAGCTTTGACACTGATCCGGACGATTCTAAATCGCAAACCGGATACGTGTTTACATTAAACGGTGGAGCTGTCAGTTGGAGCAGTTCTAAACAAAGCGTCGTGGCGGGATCTACGTGTGAAGCGGAATACATAGCTGCTTCGAAAGCAGCAAATGAAGGAGTCTGGATGAAGGAGTTCATATCCGATCTAGGTGTCATACCTAGTGCATCGGGTCCAATGAAAATCTTTTGTGACAATACTGGTGCAATTGCCTTGGCAAAGGAATCCAGATTTCACAAGAGAACCAAGCACATCAAGAGACGCTTCAATTCCATCCGGGATCTAGTCCAAGTGGGAGACATAGAGATTTGCAAGATACATACGGATCTGAATGTAGCAGACCCATTGACTCAGCCTCTTCCACGAGCAAAACATGATCAGCACCAAGGCTCCATGGGTGTTAGAATCATTACTGTGTAATCTAGATTATTGACTCTAGTGCAAGTGGGAGACTGAAGGAAATATGCCCTAGAGGCAATAATAAAGTTATTATTTATTTCCTTATATCATGATAAATGTTTATTATTCATGCTAGAATTGTATTGACCGGAAACATAATACATGTGTGAATACATAGACAAACAGAGTGTCACTAGTATGCCTCTACTTGACTAGCTCGTTAATCAAAGATGGTTATGTTTCCTAACCATGGATAAAGAGTTGTTATTTGATTAACGGGATCACATCATTAGGTGAATGATCTGATTGACATGACCCATTCCATTAGCTTAGCACCCGATCGTTTAGTATGCTACTATTGCTTTCTTCATGACTTATACATGTTCCTATGACTATGAGATTATGCAACTCCCGTTTGCCGGAGGAACACTTTGTGTGCTACCAAACGTCACAACGTAACTGGGTGATTATAAAGGTGCTCTACAGGTGTCTCCAAAGGTACATGTTGGGTTGGCGTATTTCGAGATTAGGATTTGTCACTCCGATTGTCGGAGAGGTATCTCTGGGCCCTCTCGGTAATGCACATCACATAAGCCTTGCAAGCATTGCAACTAATGAGTTAGTAGTGAGATGATGTATTACGGAACGAGTAAAGAGACTTGCCGGTAACGACATTGAACTAGGTATTGAGATACCGACGATCGAATCTCGGGCAAGTAACATACCGATGACAAAGGGAACAACGTATGTTGTCATGCGGTCTGACCGATAAAAGATCTTTGTAGAATATGTAGGAGCCAATATGAGCATCCAGGTTCCGCTATTGGTTATTGACTGGAGACGTGTCTCGGTCATGTCTACATTGTTCTCGAACCCGTAGGGTTCGCACGCTTAAGGTTTCGATGACAGTTATATTATGAGTTTATGCATTTTGATGTACCGAAGTTTGTTCGGAGTCCCGGATGTGATCACGGACATGACGAGGAGTCTCGAAATGGTCGAGACATAAAGATAGATATATTGGAAGCCTATATTTGGATATCGGAAGTGTTCCGGGTGAAATCGGGATTTTACCGGAGTACCGGGAGGTTACCGGAACCCCCCGGGAGGTATATGGGCCTTAGTGGGCTTTAGTGGAAGAGATGAGAGGTGGCCAGGGCTGGGCCGCACGCCCCTCCCCCCTAGTCCGAATAGGATAAGGAGAAGGGGCGGCACCCCCCCCTTCCTTCTCTCTCTCCTCTTTCCCCCTCCCGAATCCTATTCCAACTAGGAAAGGGGGGGAATCCTACTCCCGGTGGGAGTAGGACTCCTCCTGGCGCGCCCTCCTCCTGGCCGGCCGCACCCCCCCTTTGATCCTTTATATACGGGGGCAAGGGGCACCCCTAGACACACAAGTTGATCCACGTGATCATATTCTTAACCGTGTGCGGTGCACCCTTCCACCATAGTCCTCGATAATATTGTAGCGGTGCTTAGGCGAAGCCCTGCGACGGTAGTACATCAAGATCGTCACCACGCCGTCATGCTGACGGAACTCTTCCCCGACACTTTGCTAGATCGGAGTCCGGGGATCGTCATCGAGCTGAACGTGTGCTAGAACTCGGAGGTGCCGTAGTTTCGGTGCTTGATCGGACGGGCCGTGAAGATGTACAACTACATCAACCACGTTGTGCTAACGCTTTCGCTGTCGGTCTACAAGGGTACGTATATCACACTCTCCCCTCTCATTGCTATGCATCATCATGATCTTGCGTGTGCGTAGGAATTTTTGAAATTACTATGTTCCCCAACAATTACCATACCACTCTGGTGCGGAACGTACTCTGGTTGACCTACGAGGTTCAGTAGTAATTGGATCTAAAGTTTCATGATCATCATCATTAACTTCCTCACTAATTGATGTAGGCATCACTGGAACTAATTTATGTGATGAACTACTCTCCAACTCGAGAGAAGGTACAACTACCTCATCAAGTTCTACTTTCCTCCCACTCACTTCTTTCCAGAGAAACTCCTTCTCTAGAAAGGATCCATTCTTAGCAACAAAAATATTGCCTTCGGATCTGTGAGAGAAGGTGTACCCAACAGTATTTTTGGGTATCCTATGAAGACGCACTTCTCTGATTTGGGTTTGAGATTATCAGGCTGAAACTTTTTCACATAAGCATCGCAACCCCAAACTTTAAGAAACGACAGCTTAGGTTTCTTCCCAAACCACAGTTCATATGGTGTCGTCTCATTGGATTTAGATGGTGCCCTATTTAACGTGAATGTAGATGTCTCCAATGCATAACCCCAAAATGATAGTGGTAGATCGGTAAGAGACATCATAGATCGCACCATATCTAATAAAGTATGGTTACGACATTCGGACACACCATTATGCTGTGGTGTTCCAGGTGGCATGAGTTTGTGAAACTATTCCACATTGTTTTAATTGAAGGCCAAACTCGTAACTCAAATATTCGTCTCTGTGATTAGATTGTAGAAACTTTATTTTCTTGTTATGATGATTCTCCACTTCACTCTGAAATTTTGAACTTTTCGAATGTCTCAGACTTGTGTTTCATCAAGTAGATATACCCATATCTACTCAAATCATCTGTGAAGGTCAGAAAATAACGATACCCGCCGCGAGCCTCAACACTCATCAGACCGTATACATCAGTATGTATTATTTCCAACAAGTCTGCTGCTCGCTCCATAGTTCCGAAGAATGGAGTTTTAGTCATCTTGTGCATGAGGCATGGTTCGCAAGCATCAAATTATTCATAATCAAGTGATTCCAAAAGCCGATCAACATGGAGTTTCTTCATGCGCTTTACACCAATATGACCTAAACGGCAGTGCCACAAATATGTTGCACTATCGTTATTAACTTTGCATCTTTTGGCATCACTATTATAAATATGCGTATTATTACGATCGAGATTCAATAAACCATTTACATTGGAAGTATGACCATAGAAGGTTTTATTCATGTAAATAGAATAACAATTATTCTCTAACTTAAATGAATAACCGTATCGCAATAAACATGATTAAATCATATTCATGCTCAACGCAAACACCAAATAACATTTATTTAGGTCCAACACCAGTCCCGAAGGTATAGGTAGTGTGCGATGGTGATCTTATCAACCTTGGAATCACTTCCAACACATATCGTCACTTCGCCCTCAACTAGTCTCTGTTCATTTTGCAACTCCCGTTTCGAGTTACTACTCTTTAGTAACTGAACCAGTATCAAATACCGAGGGTTTTCTATGAACACTAGTAAAGTACACATCAATAACATGTATATCAAATATACCTTTGTTCACTTTGCCATCCTTCTTATCCGCCAAGTATTTGGGGCAGTTCCACTTCCAGTGACCATTTCCTTTGTAGTATAAGCACTCAGTTTCAGGCTTGGGTCTAGCTTTGGGCTTCTTCATGGGAGTGGCAACTTGCTTGCCATTCTTCTTGAAGTTCCCTTTCTTTCCCTTGCCCTTTTACTTGAAACTAGTGGTCTTGTCAACCATCAACATTTGATGCTTTTCTTGATTTCTACCTTCGTCGATTTCAGCATCACGAAGAGCTCGGGAATAGTTTTCGTCATCCCTTGCATATTACAGTTCATCACTAAGTTCTAGTAACTTGGTGATAGTAAACTTTGTCAATTACTATCTTATCTGGAAGATTAACTCCCACTTGATTCAAGCAATTGTAGTACCCAGACAATATGAGCACATGCTCACTGGTTGAGCTATTCTCCTCCATCTTGTAGGCAAATTACTGTCAGAGGTCTCATACCTCTCGACTCAGGCATGAGTCTAAAATACCAATTTCAGCTCTTGGAACATCTCATATGCTCTGTGACATTTCAAAACATTTTGAAGTCCCGGTTCTAAGCCGTAAAGCATGGTGCACGAAACTATCAAGTAGTCATCATACCGATCTTGTCAAACGTTCATAACGTCTGCATTTGCTCCTGCAATAGTTCTGTCACCTAGCGGTGCATTAAGGACATAATTCTTCTGTGCAACAATGAGGATAATCCTCAGATCACAGACCTATTCCACATCATTGCTACTATCAACTTTCAACTTAGTTTTCTCTAGGAACATATCATAAATAAAACGGGGAAGCTATACGCGAGCAATTGATCTACAACATAGATATGCAAATACTATCAGGACTAAGTTCAATTAATCATATTACTTAAGAACTCCCACTTAGATAGACATCCCTCTAATCATCTAAGTGATCACGTGATCCATATCAACTAAACCATGTCCGATCATCATGTGAGATGGAGTAGTTTTCAATGGTGAACATCACTATGTTGATATATGTACTATATGATTCACGCTCGACCTGTCGGTCTCGGTGTTCTGAGGCCATATCTGCATATGCTAGGCTCGTCAAGTTTAACCCGAGTATTCTGCATGTGCAAAACTGGCTTGCACTCATTGTATGTGAACGTAGAGCTTATCACACTCAATCATCACGTGGTGTCTCAGCACGAAGAACTGTCGCAACGGTGTATACTCAGGGAGAACACTTATACCTTGAAATTTTAGTAAGGGATCATCTCATAATGCTACCGTCGTACTAAGCAAAATAGGATGCATAAAAGATAAACATCACATGCAATCAAAATATGTGACATGATATGGCCATCATCATCTTGTGCCTTTGATCTCCCTCTCCAAAGTACCGTCATGATCTCCACCGTCACCGGCATGACACCATGATCTCCATCATCTTGATCTTTATCAATGTGTTGTCACATGGTCATCTCGCCACTATTGCTTTTGCAAAAATTGCTATCGCATAGCGATAAAGTAAAGCAATTATATGGCGCTTGCATCTTATGCAATGAAAGAGACAACCATAAGGCTCCTGCCAGTTGCCGATAACTTTAACAAAACATGATCATCTCATACAACAATTTATATCTCATCATGTCTTGACCATATCACATCACAACATGCCCTGCAAAAACAAGATAGACGTCCTCTACTTTGTTGTTGCAAGTTTTACGTGGCTGCTACGGGCTGAGCAAGAACCGTTCTTACCTACGCATCAAAAACTACAACGCGGTATAGTGATTGCTTTTTGATCTTCTAAAAGAACCCTGTTCATTGGAACTGATTCAACTAAAGTTGGAGAAACAGACACCCACTAGCCACATGTGTGTGAAGCATGGCGGTAGAACCAGTCTCGCATAAGCGTACGCGTAATGTCGGTCAGGGTCGCTTCATCCAACAATACCGCTGAATCAAGAATCAACTAGTAACGGCAAGCAATATGTATATACCCATGCCCACAACTTCTTTGTGTTCTACTCGTGCATATAACATCTACGCATAGACCTGGCTCGGATGCCACTGTTGGGTAACGCGGTATTTCAAAAAAAAATCCTACGCACACGCAAGATCCATCTAGGTGATGCATAGCAATGAGAGGGAAGAGTGTAGTTCACGTACCCTTGTAGACCGAAAACGGAAGCATTATGACAACTCGGTTCATGTAGTCGTAAGTCTTCACGATCTGATCGATCCTAGCACCAAAGATATGACACCTCCGCGATCTGCACACGTTCATCTTGGTGACGTCCCTCGTACTCTTGATCAAGTTGAGGCCGAGGGAGAGTTTCGTCAGCACGACGGCGTGGTGACGGTGATGATGAAATTACCGGCGCAGGTCTTCGCCTAAGCGCTACGATGATATGACCGAGGTGTGTAACTGTGGAGGGGGGCACCGCACACGGCTAAGAGATTGTTTGTTGTGCCTTTGGGGTGTCCCCTGCCCACGTATATAAAGGAGGAAGGAGGAGGACGAGGCCGGCCCTAGAGGGGGCGCGCCAAGTGTGAGGAGTCCTACTAGGACTCCCAAGTCCTAGTAGGATTCCCCTTTTCCTTTCCGGAGTAGGGGAGAAGAAAGAGGGAAAGAGGGAGTAGGAAAGAGCAAGGGAGCGCCGCCCCCTTTCCCCTAGTCCAATTCGGACCCATAGCGGGGAGCGCGCCTCCTTCCCTTTGGCCTGCCTCCTCTATTCTCGTATGGCCCAATAAGGCCCAATACTTCTCCTGGCGAATTCCCGTAACTCTCCGGTACTCCGAAAAATACCTGAATCACTCGAAACCTTTCCGAAGTCCGAATATAGCCTTCCAATATATCGATTTTTACCTCTCAACCATTTCGAGACTCCTCATCATGTCCCGGATCTAATCCGGGACTCCATACAAACTTTGGTCATCAAATCACATAACTCATAATACAAATTGTCATCAAACGTTAAGCGTGCGGACCCTACGGGTTCGAGAACTATGTAGACATGACCGAGACACATCTCCGGTCAATAACCAATAGCAGAACCTGGATGCTCATATTGGCTCCTACATATTCTACGAAGATCTTCATCGGTCAAACCGCATAACAACATACATTGTTCCCTTTGTCATAGGTATGTTACTTGCCCGATATTCGATCGTCGGTATCTCAATACCTAGTTCAATATCGTTACCAGCAAGTCTCTTTACTCGTTCCATAATGCAACATCCCGCAACTAACTCATTAGTCACATTTCTTGCAAGGCTTATAGTGATGTGCATTACTGAGAGGGCCCAGAGATACCTCTCCCACAATCGGAGTGACAAATCCTAATCTCGATCTATGCCAACTCAACAAACTACATCGGAGACACCTATAGAGCATCTTTATAATCACCCAGTTATGTTGTGACGTTTGATAGCACACAAAGTGTTCCTCCGGTATTCGGGAGTTGCATAATCTCATAGTCAGAGGAACATGTATAAGTCATGATGAAAGTAGTAGCAATAAAACTAAACGATCATTTATGCTAAGCTAACGGATGGGTCTTGCCATCACATCATTCTCTAATGATGTGATCCTGTTCATCAAGTGACAACACATGTTTATGGTCAGGAAACTTAACCATCTTTGATTAACGAGCTAATAAAGTAGAGGCATACTAGGGACACTCTGTTTTGTCTATGTATTCACACATGTACTAAGTTTCCGGTTAATACAATTCTAGCATGAATAATAAACATTTATCATGGTATAAGGAAATATAAATAACAACTTTATTATTGCATCTAGGGCATATTTCCTTCACTATGGACCTGAAGGTCTGTGGTAAACTACTCACGCTTCATCCGAGAGGCTATGGTGTTGATGCAGAAGCCCTCCATGATCGATTCCCCCTCGGCAGATCACCGGAAAAGACCCCAAGATGGGATCTCATGGGTACAGAAGGTTGCGGCGGTGGAAAAGTGGTTTTGTGGCTCCCCTGATGTTTCTAGGGTATAAGAGTATATATAGGCGAAAGAAGTATGTCGGTGGAGCTACGTGGGGCCCACGAGGGTGGGGGCGCGCCCTCCTGCCTCGTGGCTACATCGTGGAGTTTCAGACTTCCACTCCAAGTCTCCTGGTTTGCTTTCGGTCCAAGAAATATCATCGCGAAGGTTTCTTTCCGTTTGGATTCCGTTTGGTATTCCTTTTCTGCGAAATTCTAAAATAGGCAAAAAAAATAGAAACTAGCACTGGGCCTCCGGTTAATAGGTTAGTCCCAAAAATAATATAAAAGAGCATATTAAAGCCCATTAAACATCCAAAACAGATAATATAATAGCATGGAACAACCAAAAATAATAGATACGTTGGGGACGTATCAAGCATCCCCAAGCTTAATTCCTGCTCATCCTCGAGTAGGTAAATGATAAAAACAAAAAATTTGATGTGGAATGCTACCTAACATAATTATCAATGTAATTTTCTTTATTGTGGCATGAATGTTCAGATCCGAAAGATTCAAGACAAAAGTTTAATATTTACATAAAAATAATAATACTTCAACAAAGTAATTATGTCTTCTCAAAATAACATGGCCAAAGAAAGTACATCCCTACAAAATCATATAGTTTGGTTATGCTCCATCTTCGTCAGACAAAATATTCAAATCATACACAACCCCGATGACAAGCCAAGCAATTGTTTCATACTTTAGTATTCTCAAACTTTTTCAACTTTCACGCAATACATGAGCGTTAACCATGGACATAACATTATAGGTTGAATAGAGTGGTGGTTGTGGAGAAGACAAAAAGGAGGAAGATGGTCTCACATGCTAGGTGTATCAATGGTCTATGGAGATGCCCATCAATAGATATCAATGTGAGTGAGTAGGGATTTCCTTGCAACAGATGCACTAGAGCTATAAATGTATGAAAGCTCAACAACATAAACTAAGTGGGTGTGCACCCAACTTGCTTGCTCACGAAGACCTAGGGCATTTGAGGAAGCCCATCGTTGGAATATACAAGCCAAGTTCTATAATGAAAATTTCCCACTAGTATATGAAAGTGACAAAATAAGAGACTCTCTATCATGAAGATCATGGTGCTACTTTGAAGCACAAGTGTGGAAAAAGGATAGTAGCATTGTCCCTTCTCTCTTTTTTGTCTCTCTCTTTTTTTGGCTTCTTTGACCTCTTTTTCTCTCTCTCTTTTTTTGTTTCCTCACATGGGACAATGCTCTAATAATGATGATCATCACACTTCTATTTATTTACAACTCAAAGATTACAACTCGATGCTTAGAACAAAAATATGACTCTATATGCGTGCCTCCGGCGGTGTACCGGGATGTGCAATGAATCAAGAGTGACATGTATAAAAAATTATGAATGGTGGCTTTGCCACAAATACGATGTCAACTACATGATCATGCAAGGCAATATGACAATGATGGAGCATGTCATAATAAACGGAACGGTGGAAGGTTGCATGGAAATATATCTCAGAATGGCTATGGAAGTGCCATAATAGGTAGGTATGGTGGCTGTTTTGAGGAAGGTAAATGGTGGGTTTATGGTATCAGCGAAAGTTGCATGGTACTAGAGAGGCTAGCAACGGTGGAAGGGTGAGAGTGCGTATAATCCATGGACTCAACATTAGTCATAAAGAACTCACATACTTATTGTAAAAATCTACAAGTCATCAAAAACCAAGCGCTACGCGCATGCTCCTAGGGGGATAGATTGGTAGGAAAATACCATCGCTCGTCCCCGACCGCCACTCATAAGGTAGAAAATCAAAGAAATACCTCATGCTTCAAATTTGTTACACAACGGTTACCATACGTGCATGCTACGGGACTTGCAAACCTCAACACAAGTATTTCTCAAATTCACAATTAATTTACTAGCATGACTCTAATATCACCATCCTCATGTCTCAAAACAATCATCAAGCATCAAACTTCTCATAGTATTCAATGCACTTTATATGAAAGTTTTTATTATACCCATCTTGGATGCCCATCATATTAGGACTAGTTTTATAGCCAAATCAAATTACCATGCTGTTCTAAAAGACTCTCAAAATAATATAAGTGAAGCATGAGATATCAATAATTTCTATAAAATAAAACCACCAATGTGCTCTAAAAAGATATAAGTGAAGCACTAGAGCAAAATTGTATAGCTCAAAAGATATAAGTGAAGCACTAGAGCAAAATTGTATAGCTCAAAAGATATAAGTGAAACACATAGAGTATTCTAATAAATTCCGATTCATGCGTGTGTCTCCCAAAAGGTGTGTAAAGAAAGGATGATTGTGGTAAACTAAAAAGCAAAGACTCAAATCATACAAGACGCTCCAAGAAAAACACATATCATGTGGTGAATAAAAATATAGCCTCAAGTAAAGTTACCGATAGACGAATACGAAAGAGGGGATGCCCCGTTCTAATAAATTTCGATTCATGCGTGTCTCTCCCAAAAGGTGTGTAAAGCAAGGATGATTGTGGTAAACTAAAAATCAAAGACTCAAATCATACAAGACGCTCCAAGAAAAACACATATCATGTGGTGAATAAAAATATAGCCTCAAGTAAGTTACCGATAGACGAATACGAAAGAGGGGATGCCTTTCGGGGCATCCCCAAGCTTAGGCTTTTCTTTGTCCTTGAATTTTACCTTGGTATGCCTTGGGCATCCCCAAGATTAGGCTCTTGCCACTCCTTATTCCAAAATCCATCAAATCTTTACCCAAAAACTTGAAAACTTCACAACACAAAACTCAACAGAAAATCTCATGAGCTCCATTAGTATAAGAAAATAAACCACCACTTTAAGGTTCTGCAATAAACTCATTCTTAATTTATATTGGTGTTAAACCTACTATATTCCAACTTCTCTATTGTTCATACCCCCCCTATACTAGCCATAAATTCATCAAAATAAGCAAACAACACACGAAAAACAGAATCTGTCAAAAACAGAACAGTCTGTAGCAATCTGTAGGTTTCGAGTACTTCTGTAACTCCAAAAATTATGAAAAATTAGGAAGTCCAGTAAAATTAGTATATTTATCTACTGCAGTTAGAATTGGTATTTTATCGCTCTCTGGTAAAAAGTGAAAATTATTTTCGTGAGCACATATTTCCTGTTTTTATCAGCAAAATCAAACAGCAATCACCCAAGAAGATCCTAAAGGCTTTACTTGGCACAAACACTAATTCAAACATAAAAAACAAAATCATAACAGAGGCTAGATAAATTATTTATTACTAAACAGGAACAAAAAGTAAAGAACAAAAATAAAATTGGGTTGCCTCCCAACAAGCGCTATCGTTTAGTGCCCCTAGCTAGGCATAAAAGCAAGAATAGATCTAGGTATTGTCATATTTGGCATGCAATCCATCAATGGCTCTCATAATAGATTCATAAGGAAATTTAATTTTCTTCCTAGGAAAGTGTTCCATGCCTTTTCTTAACGGAAATTGGAATCTAATATTCCCTTCTTGCATGTCAATAATTGCACCAATTGTTCTAAGGAAAGGTCTACAAAGAATAATAGGGCATGTAGGATTGCAATCTATATCAAGAACAATGAAATCTACGGGCACATAATTCATATTTTCAACAATAAGAACATCATTAATCCTTCCCATAGGTTTCTTAATGGTGGAATTCGCAAGATGCAAATTTAAAGAACAAACATCAAATTCATGGAAACCTAGCACATCACACAAAGTTTTTGGAATTGTGGAAACACTAGCGTCCAAATCACGTAAAGCATAGCATTCATAATCTTTAATCTTAATTTTAATAGTAGTTCCCACTCATCGTAAAGTTTTCTAGGGATAGAAACTTCTAGTTCAAGCTTTTCTTCATAGGATTGCATTAAAGCATCAACGATATGTTTAGTAAAAGCTTTATTTTGATTATAAGCATGAGGAGAATTTAACACGGATTGCAACAAGGAAATACAATCTATCAAAGAGCAATTATCATAATTAAATTCCTTGAAATCCAAAATAGTGGGTTCACTACTATGTAAAGTTTTGACCTCTTCAATCCCACTTTTGTTAATTTTTGCATCAAGATCTAAAAACTCTGAATCATTGGGACACCTTTTAACTAAAGTTGACTCATATCCAGTCCCATCTTTATCAAGATTCATATTGGAAGACAAAGATTTAATAGGAGTCACATCAATCACTTTTAGATCTTCATCATTATTATCATGCAAACTAGAAGAACACACTTTCACAAAGCAATATTTTTTAGCACGCATCCTAGCGGTTCTTTCTTTGCACTCATCAATGGAAATTCTCATGGCTTTGAGAGACTCATTGATCTCATGTTTAGGTGGAATAGATCTAAGTTTCAAAGAATCAACATCAAGAGAAATTCTATCCATGTTCCTAGCCAATTCATCAATCTTAAGCAATTTCTCTTCAACCAAAGCATTGAAATTCTTTTGCGAACTCATAAATTCTTTAACACTAATCTCAAAATCATAGGGCATCTTATTAAATTTTCCATAGGAGTTGTTGTAGTAATTACCATAATTATTAGAGGAATTACTAGGAAACGGCCTAGAATTAAAATTTTCTCTGTATGCATTGTTACCAAAATTGTTCCTACCAACAAACTTCACATCCATAGATTCATTGTTATTCTCAATCAAAGTGGACAAAGGCATATCATTAGGATCTGAAGAAACACTTTTATTAGCAAACAATTTCATAAGTTCATCCATCTTTCCACTCTAAACATTAATCTCTTCAATAGCATGAACATTTTTACTAGTGGATCTTTAGGTGTACCATTGAGAATAATTAACCATAATACTGTCTAGGAGTTTAGTAGATTCTCCTAAAGTGATTTCCATAAAAGTGCCTCCCGCGGCCAAATCTAAAAGATTTCTAGAAGAAAAATTCAATCCGGCATAAAAATTTTGTATAATCATCCACAAATTCAAACCATCTGTAGGGCAATTACGTATCATTAATTTCATCCTCTCTCAAGCTTGTGCAACATGCTCATGATCAAGTTGCTTAAAATTCATAATATCAGTCCTAAGAGAGATGATCTTAGTGGGAGGAAAATACTTAGAGATAAAAGCATCTTTGCACTTATTCCATGAATCAATACTATTTTTAGGCAAAGAAGAGAACCAAGTTTTAGCACGATCTCTAAGCGAAAACAGAAATAGCTTCAATTTAACAATATCATTATCCACATCTTTCTTCTTTTGCATATCACACAAATCAACAAAATTGTTTAGATGGGTAGCGGCATCTTCACTAGGAAGGCCAAAAAATTGATCTTTCATAACAAGATTCAACAAAGCTATTAATTTCACAAGATTCAGCATCGGTAGTAGGAGCAATCGGAGTGCTAATAAAATCATTGTTGTTGGTATTGGAAAAGTCACACCATTTAATATTATCTTGAGCCATCGTGACAAACAATCAATCCAACACACAAGCACACAAGAAGCAAGCGAAAAGAGGCGAATGGAAGAGGGCGAAGAAAAGGCAAAGGTTTTCGAAAATCATTTTAGAAGTAGGGCAGAGGAAAATGAGAGACGAATGGCAAATAATGTAATGCGAGGGAGCAGAGTTTATGATAGGTACTTGGTATGTCTTGACTTGGCGTAGATCTCCCCGGCAACGGCGCCAGAAATCCTTCTTGCTACCTCTTGAGCATGTGTTGGTTTTCCCTTGAAGAGGAAAGGGTGATGCAGCAAAGTAGCGTAAGTATTTCCCTTAGTTTTTGAGAACCAAGGTATCAATCCAGTAGGAGACAACACACAAGTCACCTAGTACCTACACAAACAATCAAGAACCTTGCAACCAACGTGATAAAGGGGTTGTCAATCCCTTCACGGTCACTCGCAAAAGTGAGATCTAATAAAGATAGTAAGATAAATATTTTTGGTATTTTTGTTGTATAGATTGGAAAGTAAAGATTGCAAAATAGTAAACGACATGCGATGTAAATAAAAGAGATGCAATATAATAAGAAAGAGACCCGGGGCCATAGGTTTAACTAGTGGCTTCTCTCAAGATAGCATGTATTGAGGTGGGTGAACAAATTACTGCTGATCAATTGATAGAAAAGCGCATAGTTATGAAGATATCTAAGGCAATGATCATGAATATAGGCATCATGTCCGTGCCAAGTAGATTGAAACGATTCTGCATCTACTACTATTACTCCACACATCAACTGCTATCCAGCATGCATCTAGAGTATTAAGTTCATAAGAACAGAGTAACGCATTAAGCAAGATGACATGATGTAGAGGGATAAACTCAAACAATATGATATAAACCCCATCTTTTTATCCTCGATGGCAACAATACAATACATGCCTTGCTGCCCCTACTGTCACTGGGAAAGGACACCGCAAGATTGAACCCAAAGCTAAGCACTTCTCCCATTGCAAGAAAGATCAATCTAGTAGGCCAAACTAAACCGACAATTCGAAGAGACTTGCAAAGATATAAAATCATGCATATAAGAATTCAGAGAAGAACCAAATAATATTCATAGATAATCAAGTTCATAAATCCACAATTCATCGGATCCCGGCAAACACACCGCAAAAGAGTATTACATCGAATAGATCCCCAAGAACATCGAGGAGAACTTTGTATTGAAGATCAAAGAGAGAGAAGAAGCCATCTAGCTAATAACTATGGACCCGAAGGTCTGTGGTAAACTACTCACGCTTCATCGGAGAGGCTATGGTGTTGATGTAGAAGCCCTACGTGATTGATTCCACCTCCGGCAGATCGCCGGAAAAGACCCCAAGATGGGATCTCACAGGTATAGAAGGTTGCGGCAGTGGAAAAGTGGTTTCGTGGCTCCCCCTGATATTTCTAGGGTATAAGAGTATATATACACGAAAGAAGTACGTCGGTGGAGCTACGTGGGGCCCACGAGGGTGGGGGCACGCCTGCACCCTAGGCGCGCCCTCCTGCCTCGTGGCCACCTCGCGGAGTTCCAGACTTCCACTCCAAGTCTCCTGGTTTTCTTTTCGTACAAGAAAGATCATTGCGAAGGTTTCATTCCGTTGGATTCCGTTTGGTATTCCTTTTCTGCGAAACTCTAAAATAGACAAAAACTGGCACTAGGCCTCCGGTTAATAGGTTAGTCCCAAAAATAATATAAAAGAGCATATTAAAGCCCATTAAACATCCAAAACAGATAATATAATAGCATGGAACAATCAAAAATTATAGATACGTTGGAGACATATCAATACATGCTGGACCAATGGGCTACTTTCTGTGCCTCTTCTTATTCCCCAAGGAGTTCCCCTGTTTGGAGGAAACGGACGGTGTGCTGCGCCCATGCCGGAGCCTGGGGCTCGACGGCAAGGACTAAAGGCTCGTCTTCGGCCGTAGGGGCAGCTGCCTCTACGGTCGGGGCCTGGGGCCCCGCCGGAGGTTGCTGCCCCCCGGCAAGCTTGGGGCATCGGGCAACGTCTTTGTCGGCGGCTCCTAGGAGCTCAGCGGGAAAGTACTTGCTGGGGCCTGCCTTCCTTCGCTTGTTCTGTCCTGCTGATGGCTCAACGGATGGGTGGGTCAATTGAAGCACAAAGGTACCTGGTTCCACAGGCAACTTGAGGGCAGCGCGTTTTGATAAGTTGTCGGTGAAAGGATCGAGAAGAGGTGTCTATAGGGGGTGAATAGACTCTTAACAAAGAAAAGTAGCGGTTTTTAATTTCTTTAAGTTGAGGTGGAGTTTTAGCACAAGTTTAAACACTCATAATACATTTCAAGCAAGCATGACAAGAGTATATGAGCAGCGGAAAGTAAAGCATGCAAGTTGCAAGAAAGTAAAGGGATGGGATTGGAGTGTGCAAACGCAATTGGAGACTCGGAGATTTTTGGCGTGGTTCCGATAGGTGGTGTTATCGTACATCCACGTTGATGGAGACTTCAACCCACGAAGGGTAACGGTTGCACGAGTCCACGGAGGGCTCACTACAAAAAAAGACACATCCGTGACATTTTGGGTCAAACGAAAAAAAATTATGTCATACTTATGAGACTTCTATGACAATAATTGTGACAAAACACGGTATCATCATAGATGTGGTGGGGTCCTACTTCTATGACAAAAAATCATGACAGAAAATGGGCTTTTCGTCCTGGGCGGGCCGGAGACGCAGCTGCATGACATTCTTTGGGCCGTCCATGATGGAAAAAACCATGGTAGAAGCGAGGATGAGGAAAATATCGGGGTGTTCCCGGTTACGGTGGGTGGTCGGGGCTGAGCGATGCGCATTTCTCTCATACACGCACGCGCGTGGGTGCAAGGCGTTGGGCTCTAACTGAACCCGAGCGAGGCGTTGGGCTCTAACTGAACCCGAGCGATTGCACTGCAGGCCACGCGTTACTGAACCCGAGCGACCGATCGATGGCTGTTAACTGAACCTGATCGAGCGATTCCTTCGCTACTGCTGCTAACTGAAGCTGATCGATGCTGCCTCTGGATGAACAGTGAGCGTTGCTGGGGGGTTTGGATGAATAGTTCCCGGTGGGGGTAGATGAACAGGACCCCGTGGTATTGCCTCTGGATGAACAGGACCCCGATCGATCGAGCCGATTGGGGCTGGATGAACAGGACCATCCCGTGGAGGGCAGGATGAACAGTAGATGGTGGAGGGCTGGATGAATAGTAGCCCGTGGAGGGGGTGGTTGAACAGGAGCCCGTGGAGAGGGCTGGTTGAACAGTAGCCGGTGGAGTAGCGCGTGGTGGAGGCTGGATGAACAGGAGTCCATGGATGAACAGTCGTAGGTGGAGGCTGGAGGAGGTCGACGGTGGATGAACAGTAGCCCGTGGAGGCTAGAGGGGGTCAACGGTGGAGATGAACAGTATCCCGTGGAGTCCTGTTTTGCGGTACACCACACCCCTCCCAATGAATAGGACCCCCCTTTCGACCGTAGCGCTCCAACACAAGTACGTTTCCTCCGTTTTGCGGTACGCCACACCCCCCCCCCGATCAATAAGACCCCCGTTTCGATTGTAGGAGGTCTGTTTCCTCCGTTTTGCGGTACGCCAGACCCCTCCCGATGAACAGGATCTCGTTTCGACCATGGCCGGTCGAACACAAGGCCGTTTCCTCCGTTCTGCGGTACGCCAGGCCTCGTTTCCATCGGTTGTGTTGTCCAAGCCGGTTGGCTCCCACGCGTTCTGTTGCCTCCTGATGAACATGACGCATTCCGTTGCCTCCCCATGAACACGACGACGACGCAGTTTCTCTGTTCCGACCCAGCCATGTACACGAGCCCTGGCCATACGTACGCGCAAGTAGGCGTTCGAGACCCCGCCCGTATGTACGTATGTGGTCGTATTTACTTTCTTGCACCCTGGCCGCTGTACGTACGTGTACATGCTACGTGCGCGCCTTTACTACGACATGTGCGCGCCTCTACATTGACTAGTATGTACGTACACGTTCGCGACCAGAATGACAATGCTACGTATGCTTCGACCAGGTGGTTCCCGACTGTCAGGCACTTCCTTGCGTGCGAAGATGTAGCTGGTGGGTCCCGGCAGTTAGGGGCGAATCGTTTTTTTGCCCGGATGCACTTCCTTGCATGCGAAGATGTCGCTGGTAGGTCCCAGCAGTCAGGGGGAAACGTTTTTTCGTGAAATACGGTTGCCCGTACGGTGGATCCCTGCTGTCAGGTGGAGGAATCATTATTTTCCGCGTAATAAGGAGGCACTTCCTTGTTGCGGCCGTGGACCCAGCTGTCAGCCTCTCCACGTACAGTCCACGTCCGATGGAAGCCGTTCCTTGACCACGTTGACCACGTCGCGCCGAGAGCACTAGGGCGGTGGATGACGGCAAGGCCTAGGAAGGGGACGACGCGGAGCCGGGGAAGACGCGGCAGTGGATGCCCACGCGTAGAGGAGTATAAGGGTTCGCTAGTTCGCTGCGGTGTGTGATACGTCTCCATCGTATCTATAATTTTTGATTGTTCCATGACAATATTATACAACTTTCATATACTTTTGGCAACTTTTTATACTATTTTTGGGACTAACATATTGATCCAGTGCCCAGTGCCAGTTCTTGTTTGTTGCATGTTTTATGTTTCGCAGAAAATCCATATCAAACGGAGTCCAAACGGGATAAAAACAGATGGAGATTTTTTTGGAATATATGTGATTTTTGGAAGTGAAATCAATGTGAGACGATGCTCGAGGGGCCCACGAGGCAGGGGGCGCGCCCCTGACCCTCGTGGCCACCCCGTAAGGCGGTTGATTCCCTTCTTTCGCTGCAAGAAAGCTAATATCCGGATAGAGATCGTGTTAAAATTTCAGCCCGATCGGAGTTACGGATCTCCGGGAATATAAGAAACGGTGAAAGGGTAGAATCTGAGAACGCAGAAACAGAGAGAGACAGAGAGACAGATCCAATCTCGGAGGGGCTCTCGCCCCTCCCATGCCATGGAGGCCAAGGACCAGAGGGGAAACCCTTCTCCCATCTAGGGAGGAGGTCAAGGAAGAAGAAGACGAAGGGGCCCCCTCTCCCCTTCTCTTCTGGTGGCGTCGGAACGCTGCCGTGGCCATCATCATCATCACCGCGATCTACACCAACACCTTCGCCATCTTCACCAACATCTCCATCACCTTCCCCCCTCTATCTACAGCGGTCCACTCTCCCGCAACCCGCTGTACCCTCTACTTGAACATGGTGCTTTATGCTTCATATTATTATCCAATGTTGTGTTGCCATCCTATGATGTCTGAGTAGATTTTTGTTGTCCTATCGGTGGTTGATGAATTTCTATGATTGATTTAATTTGCTTGTGGTTATGCTGTTGCCCTTTGGTGCCCATCATATGAGCGCGCATGTGGATCACACCATAGGGTTAGTTGTATGTTGATAGGACTATGTATTGGAGGGCAAGAGTGACAGAAGCTTCAACCTAGCATAGAAATTGATGCATACGGGATTGAAGGGGGACCAATATATCTTAATGCTATGGTTGGGTTTTACCTTAATGAACGTTAGTAGTTGCGGATGCTTGCTAATAGTTCCAATCATAAGTGCATAGAATTCCAAGCCAGGGATGACATGCTAGCAGTGGCCTCTCCCACATAATACTTGCTATCGGTCTAGTAAAGTAGTCAATTGCTTAGGGGCAATTTCACAACTCCTACCACCAATTTTCCACACTCGCTATATTTACTTTATTGTTTCTTTACTTACAACAGCCCCTACTTTTATTTACATAATCTTTATTATCTTGCAAACCTATCCAACAACACCTACAAAGTACTTCTAGTTTCATACTTGTTCTAGGTAAAGCGAATGTCAAGCGTGTGTAGAGTTGTATCGGTGGTCGATAGAACTTGAGGGAATATTTGTTCTACCTTTAGCTCCTCGTTGGGTTCAACACTCTTACTTATCGAAAACTATTGCGATCCCCTATACTTGTGGGTTATCAAGACCTTTTTCTGGCGCCGTTGCCGGGGAGCAATAGCGTGGGGTGAATATTCTCATGTGTGCTTGTTTGCTTTATCACTAAGTAATTTTTATTTGCTGTTCTTAGTTGTTCTTTATCTTTAGTTATGGATATGGAACACGAAATACCAAAAACATTAGGTGTACTTTCTACTCATGGAGATGGGGAACCTCCTAAAACCCTCGATGCTGGTTATGTGAAAGATATTATGTACTACTTTAATAATCCTGAGAAAACCCCATTCAATTATGTAATGGGAGTAATGTTTGATCAACGTGAATACTTTAGGGATTACCGCTTGACACAAAAAGGGAAACTATTATGGGATCAAATTCATATATTGAAGTGGTATGCTAGGCAACTATGCTTGAGATATGATTATACTTGTTGCTCTAGGATGAAGGCTCCACACCTTCCCTTTTCATGCGAATTTAATGATAATAAAACCTTAGCTTCTTATGCTAATGGTATATATGATTACTATGATGTGGAACAAATAGAAGAATTTGTTGCTTTTATGGGTGCTTATGAAATTGAATCTATGTTTAAAGAGTTTGAAGACTTTGATGATTCGGTTTATAGACCTGAAAATTTAGCTATCCTTAAATATTGTTATGAGAATAATGAATACAATTACGATATTAATGCGCTTATTGAGAAAGTCTCCGCTGTCCAAGAAGAGACTAATATTTTGCAGGAGTCTATGGAAGAAGAAATTGATGAAACTGTGAGCTCATTGGATTGAAAGATGAGGAGGAGAGCGAAGAACAAAAGGAGGAAGAGCGGATTGATCACCCGTGCCCACCTTCTAATGAGAGTAACTCTTCAACTCATACATTATTTAATTCCCCTTCGTGCTTACCGAATGATGATTGCTATGATGACTATTATGATCCCGTTGATTCTCTTGAAATATCCCTTTTTGATGATGCTTGTGGCCAAGATGCCAATATGAATTATGCTTATGAAGATGAACTTGCTATAGTTCCTTATGTTAAACATGAAATTGTTGCTATTGCACCCACGCATGATAGTCCTATTATCTTTTTGAATTCTCCTGACTACACTATATCGGAGAAGTTTGCACTTATTAAGGATTATATTGATGGGTTGCCTTTTACCGTTACACATGATGATTTTGATGAATATAATATGCATGTGCTTGCTGCTCCTACTTGAAATTATTATGAGAGAGGAACTATATCTGCACCTCTCTATGTTTCCAATATGATAAAATTGCAAGAAACTGCTTATGCTATGCATTGGCCTTTACTATGTGTGCATGAATTGTTCTTTTATGACATGCCGATGCATAGGAAGAGAGTTAGACTTCGTAGTTACATGATATATGTTGCTTTGTGCTCACTACTAAATTACAAATCGTTGTTAATTAAAATTGGCTTTGATATACCTTGGGATCCGGGTGGATTCATTACTTGAACACTTTATGCCTAGCTTAATGGCTTTAAAGAAAGCGCTGCCAGGAAGACAACCTGGAAGTTTTAGAGAGTCATTTATTTCTGTTGAGTGCTTTTATATAGTTTAAAAACAACAAAAATAAAGAGGGTAACCCAAAACTTTTTCAAAAGGAAAGTGAAAGTGAGAAAGACAAGCATTGTTGAAGTGGGAGAGCTCCTTGAACTTTGTTCATGCTCACTGAAACTTTGTGAATCTTTATTACAGAAACTTTTCAACAAAAATAATTATCCCCTTGTACAATTCCATTGTATTATAAAAATAATGTGCCAAGGTTTGCCTTTAGGATGTTTTAGATGCTTGTTGGTTTGTACGGTGCAGGACAGAAACTTTGGCTGTAGTGCGTGATTTTACATTTTTATATGGAACGTCAAATGGTTCTGATTCTTTTTTCACTGTCTTTCTATGCAAAATTTGTATTTTTCCTAATTTTGGTAGAATTTTTCAAGTATAAGAAGTATGGTGAATGTTCAGATTATTACAGACTGTTCTGTTTTAGACAGATTCTGTTTTTGATGCATAGTTTGCTTGTTTTGATGAAACTATCAATTTATATTAGTGGATTAAGCCATGAAAAAGTTATATTACAGTAGAAACAATGGAAAAAATATGAATTGGTTTTCAACAGTACTTAGACTAGTGATTTGCTTTATTATACTAACAGATCTTACCGAGTTTTCTATTGAAATTTTGTGTGGATGAAGTGTTCGATGATCGAGAAGGTCTCGATGTGAGAAGAAGGAAGAGAGGCAAGAGATCAAGCTTGGGGATGCCCGAGGCACCCCAAGTAAATATTCAAGGATACTCAAGCGTCTAAGCTTGGGGATGCCCCGGAAGGAATCCCCTCTTTCTTCAACAAGTATCGGTATGTTTTCGGATTCGTTTCATTCATGCGATATGTGCAATCTTGGAGCGTCTTTTGCATTTAGTTTTCATTTTTCTTTTATGCACCATGCTGTTATGAGATAGTCGTTGGTTGATTTATAGAATGCTCTATGCACTTCACTTATATCTTTTGAGTATGGCTTTATAGAATGCTTCATGTGCTTCATTTATATCATTTGAAGTTTGGATTGCCTGTTTCTCTTCACTTAGACAACCACCATTTGTAGAATGCTCTTTTGCTTCACTTATATTTGTTAGAGTGTGGGCATATCTTTTGTAGAAATAACTAAACTCTCTTGCTTCACTTATATCTATTTAGAGAGATGGCAGGAACTGGTCATTCACATGGTTAGTCATAAAATCCTACATAAGACTTGTAGATCACTGAATATGATATGTTTGATTCCTTGCAATAGTTTTGTGATATATAGATGGTGATATTAGAGTAATGCTAGTGGGTAGTTGTGGATTAGTAGAAATACTTGTGTTGAGGTTTGTGATTCCCGTAGCATGCACGTATGGTGAACCGTTATGTAATGAAGTCGGAGCATGATTTATTTATAGATTGTCTTCCTTATGAGTGGCGGTCGGGGACGAGCGATGGTCTTTTCCTACCAATCTATCCCCCTAGGAGCATGTGCGTAGTACTTTGTTTCGATCACTAATAGATTTTTGCAATAAGTATGTGAGTTCTTTATGACTAATGTTGAGTCCATGGATTATACACACTCTCACCCTTCCATCGTTGCTAGCCTCTCTAGTATCGCGCAACTTTCGCCGGTACCATAAACCCACCATATACCTTCCTCAAAACAACCACCATACCTACCTATCATGGCATTTCCATAGCCATTCTAAGATATATTGTCATACAACTTCCATCATCGTCATATACATGACTTGAGCATTCATTGTCATATTGCTTTGCATGATCGTAAGATAGCTAGCATGATGTTTTCATGGCTTGTCCGTTTTTTGATGTCATTGCTACGCTAGATCATTGCACATCCCAGTACACTGCCGAAGGCATTCATATAGAGTCATATCTTTGTTCTACTATCGAGTTGTAAGTAAATAAAAGTGTGATGATCATCATTATTAGAGCATTGCCCCAGTGAGGAAAGGATGATGGAGACTATGATTCCCCCACAAGTCAGGATGAGACTTCGGACGAAAAAATAAAAAAAATAAAAAAATTATTTTAAAAAAGAGAAAAAAAGAGAGAAGGCCCAAAAAATAAAAAATAAATTAGAGAAAAAGAGAGAAGGGGCAATGTTACTATCCTTTTACCACACTTGTGCTTCAAAGTAGCACCATGTTCTTCATATAGAGAGTCTCTTGATTTATCACTTTCATATACTAGTGGGAATTTTCATTATAGAACTTGGCTTGTATATTCTGATGATGGGCTTCCTCAAATGCCCGAGGTCTTCATGAGCAAGCAAGTTGGATGCACACCCACTTAGTTTTCAGTCTGAGCTTTCATACACTTATAGCTCTTAGTGCATCCGTTGCATGGCAATCCCTACTCACTCACATTGATATCTATTGATGGGCATCTCCATAGCCCGTTGATACGACTAGTTGATGTGAGACTATCTTCTCCTTTTTGTCTTCTCCACAACCACCATTCTATTCCACCTATAGTGCTATGTCCATGGCTCACGCTCATGTATTGCGTGAAAGTTGAAAAGGTTTGAGAACGTCAAAAGTATGAAACAATTGCTTGGCTTGTCATCGGGGTTGTGCATGATGTGAATATTTTGTGTGGTGAAGATGGAGCATAGCCAGACTATATGATTTTGTAGGGATAACTTTCTTTGGCCTTGTTATTTTGAAAAAACATGATTGCTTTATTAGTGGGCTTGAAGTATTATTGTTTTTATGTCAAATGATAGACTATTGCTTTGAATCACTCGTGTCTTAATATTCATGCCATGATTAGATATGTGATCAAGATTATGCTAGGTAGCATTCCACATCAAACTATCTTTTTTAACATTTACCTACTCGAGGACGAGCAGGAATTAAGCTTGGGGATGCTGATACGTCTCCGTCGTATCTATAATTTTTGATTGTTCCATGCCAATATTATACAACTTTCATATACTTTTGGCAACTTCTTATACTATTTTTGGGACTAACAAATTGATCCAGTGCCCAGTGCCAGTTCCTGTTTGTTGCATGTTTTATGTTTCGCAGAAAATCCATATCAAACGGAGTCCAAACGGGATAAAAACGGACGGAGATTTTTTTTGGAATATATGTGATTTTTGGGAAGTGAAATCAATGTGAGATGATGCTCGAGGGGCCCACGAGGCAGGGGGCGCGCCCCTGACCCTCGTGGCCACCCCGTAAGGCGGTTGATTCCCTTCTTTCGCTGCAAGAAAGCTAATATCCGGATAGAGATCGTGTTAAAATCTCAGCCCGATCGGAGTTACGGATCTCCGGGAATATAAGAAACGGTGAAAGGGTAGAATCTGAGAACGCAGAAACAGAGAGAGACAGAGAGACAGATCCAATCTCGGAGGGGCTCTCGCCCCTCCCATGCCATGGAGGCCAAGGACCAGAGGGGAAACCCTTCTCCCATCTAGGGAGGAGGTCAAGGAAGAAGAAGACGAAGGGGCCCCCTCTCCCCTTCTCTTCTGGTGGCGCCGGAACGCTGCCGTGGCCATCATCATCATCACCGCGATCTACACCAACACCTTCGCCATCTTCACCAACATCTCCATCACCTTCCCCCCTCTATCTACAGCGGTCCACTCTCCCGCAACCCGCTGTACCCTCTACTTGAACATGGTGCTTTATGCTTCATATTATTATCCAATGTTGTGTTGCCATCCTATGATGTCTGAGTAGATTTTTGTTGTCCTATCGGTGGTTGATGAATTTCTATGATTGATTTAATTTGCTTGTGGTTATGCTGTTGCCCTTTGGTGCCCATCATATGAGCGCGCATGTGGATCACACCATAGGGTTAGTTGTATGTTGATAGGACTATGTATTGGAGGGCAAGAGTGACAGAAGCTTCAACCTAGCATAGAAATTGATGCATACGGGATTGAAGGGGGACCAATATATCTTAATGCTATGGTTGGGTTTTACCTTAATGAACGTTAGTAGTTGTGGATGCTTGCTAATAGTTCCAATCATAAGTGCATAGAATTCCAAGCCAGGGATGACATGCTAGCAGTGGCCTCTCCCACATAATACTTGCTATCGGTCTAGTAAAGTAGTCAATTGCTTAGGGGCAATTTCACAACTCCTACCACCAATTTTCCACACTCGCTATATTTACTTTATTGTTTCTTTACTTACAACAGCCCCTACTTTTTATTTACGTAATCTTTATTATCTTGCAAACCTATCCAACAACACCTACAAAGTACTTCTAGTTTCATACTTGTTCTAGGTAAAGCGAACATCAAGCGTGCGTAGAGTTGTATCGGTGGTCGATAGAACTTGAGGGAATATTTGTTCTTCCTTTAGCTCCTCGTTGGGTTCGACACTCTTAGTTATCGAAAACTGTTGCGATCCCCTATACTTGTGGGTTATCAGTGTGAGGCTGCCATCGCTAGAGAATAACAGGGGGTGTGGGTGAGTAGAGGGATGGCATGGCCAGCGGTGGGAGTAGTAGGGGGCGGTGAGGCCTCCGCGGCATCACAGCCGGCCACGGGAGGCAGGAGCACAAGGCACGATCGGCGCTACTTTGGGCAGCTGGAGCAAGAAGACCAGAGGTTGAAGAAGCACTACGGCCATTGGATGGACATCGTACGGTCACTGGAGCTAGAATCGTTCATATTGACTAAGTTGACAAAGCCCTCTGTCCCCGTCAACTTAGTTGGCCCACAAGTCAGCCTCCCACTATTGTGGGTCCCAGCTAGCAGGGGGTATTCATTTTTTTGTGCATAATAAGGAGGCACTTCCTTGCGTGCGAAGATATAGCTGGTGGGTCCGACCTGTCAGTGGTGGGAATGTTTTTCATGAAATACAGAGGCCCTTCCGGTGGGTCCCAGCTGTCAGGTGGAGGAATCATTATTTTGCGCATAATAAGGAGGCATTTCCTTGCGTGCGGCCGTGGACCCAGTTGTCAGCCTCTCCATGCAAAGTCTACTTCCGATGGTGTCGTTGGTTGACCACGTTGACCACTCCGGGCCGAGCGCATCCAAGGTGGTGGACGCCGGCGAGGCCCCAGACAGCAACGAGCTGGAGATGGGAAGACGCGGGAGTAGAGTCGTAGACGGAGAGGTGTACGAGGGTTAACTAGTTCTGGTGCGGTGTGGTTCGGCAGTCGGTGGAGAAGAACAGGAGGTGTGGAGGGGTGGAGGGATGGCCTGGCCAATGGTGGAGTAGCGCTTCACAGCGAAGCACTGCTAAGCAGAGCTGCTAGCAGCAGGAGGCGGGAGCAGGTGGTCCCGGCGGCGCTGGAGGAAGAAGACGAGAGATTGAAGATGGATGTCGGTCGTTGGATGTAAATCCAACGGCTAACGATGTCAGAATAATTTGTTGACTAAGTTGACAATGACTTGCATTGGCTTCGACTTATTGGCCCACATTTCAGCCTCCAAAAATGTGGCACGTATTCAACCCATTTTTTCAGAATTTAGTCTTTTTTTGCGGGGTAGAATTTACAGTCCATTTGATCTTTTTTTTGAATTACAGTCCATTAGCTGGGCTGGGTGAACAAATAATGTAGCGTCCATGCGGCCCATTTATATTTTTCCTAAAAATATTACAGGCCATTTGCACTTTCTCTAAATACACGATTTTGTTGGGCTTATTCTAATTATAAGGTTGGGATGGGTGCAGCAACGTTATCAAAAAATAAACAGGGGCTGAGCATTTTGTTACATATATATATTTAAATAATAAGTGATTTATTATTACATTGGTCCTTATATCTTACCAAGCTTTTGTACACAATCACCAGGATTTTCGTTGCCAAAAAATCCAGGATTTTATTGTTAAGAAATTATTTTTATAAGTTAATAAGATGTGGGATATTGTTTTCTTACATATGTAAGTATCTGTTAAATATATGATGACAATAAAAATAATATATAATAACATATAAAATAATTTAAATATATATAATATAGTTAGAAGGGAAACATAAGTTGGACCAGGTGTTCCTATTCTTATATAGAAAAATAGAACAGACCTTTGCGTTTTCTTCAAAAAAATTACATAAATTGGGTTGCCGATGTTTCAGGAAAAATAAAACCTCGGATGGAGGTCCATAGGCTGGTCGATACATGACAGCCCTCAAGAAAATACAAACAGGCCTATGGACCTCCCATCCGAGGTCGTGGGCTGCGCATGTTAAAAAAGAAAGCCTAGACGGGGCAGCCCAAAACCCAGCTGATACTTGCTGCCCCAGTGATAATAAATGATACCTGCCAGCTCCCTGGCTTCGTTGTGAATTTATCTCCTATAGTAACTACGTTGAAGCACCTAAAAATGTAACTATATTGACAAATCCATGGGCCCCAATGTCAGTATAGCATTAGGAGGAAGTATTTTTCCGATGAGGCACTTGCTTGCGTACGGCCATAGACCTGGTGGGTCCTGACTATCCGTCTCTCCACGTACAGTCCTCTCTAGATTCCTCTCGTTTGTTTAGCATGTTCACAACGGCAGACAGCGGTGTCGCGGCGAGCGCACAAAGGCGCATGAGAAGATCCGACCACCTAAGGAAGTGCCTTATTAGTAACGAAACAACTGAACTAGCCTAGTGGCCGAGTGACACTACCCGACAGCTGTTCCGCCCTGGTTCGATTCCACCTGTGCAGAGAAAATATCTCCAAATTTTTTGCCTCTGCCTTTATTGACATGTGGGTCCCAATTGTCATCTACGCACACCACGTCCAACACTTGCCAAAACTTCGTCCCTCATTTTCTCTGTTTTTCGCACACTCGACATTGTGTGGGCATCTTGAAAATAACATATCTTTTTCACTGTGCATCATATGAAGATGTGCTATGCATGAATGTTGATCAGCATGATGTTAACTGGCTGGTAGTTCCAGTTTTGACCATGAATAAAACTTCCAGCATGATGTTAACACTATTTGAAAAGGCCGTGTTAATATAAATGCTCTGCCTCTGAAAGTTGAAGTTTCTTATCTGAAACTGAACTTGGAGTTTCTTATCTGAAACTGAAACTTGCAGTTTCTTCTCTGAGAATCACCTGTCAGCGACCGAAAGACAGGGGAACCTCTCCTCTCCATCATCTCCATTCCAAAACCACTGTCTCACCTCTCCCTCTTCTTCATTTCAAAACCACCCCCTCTCCTCTCCATCATCTCCATTCCAAAACCACTGTCTCGCCTCTCCCTCTTCTCTATTACAAGACCACCGTCTCTCCTCCCATCTTCCAAAGCTAGCACCGGACCACTCAGAAGGACATCTATGGAGAGGATGCAGCAGCGAATCAGGCAGATCGCCGGCGGTGACCAGGCAAAGTTAGCCAGGTTGAAGGAGATCCTTACTTGGTTTGACAATGAGTGGGAGATTTAGAGGACGGTGAGGGCCATGTGGCAATGTATGTGAAAGAGCGAGACGACGGCGATGAGGGCGGCGATGTACTCTTCGGCGGCAGTCACGCCACAGTCCTTTGAGTTCATCGAGTATCTCCTCTGGGCGATGGAGCAGACAGATTCGCCCGAGGCGAAAGTCAGGCGGAGGTGGTGGGCGTACAGGTCGAAGGTCGAGCACCCAGAGGATAACGAATCGATCGAGTACGGTGTGCCGTTCTTGAGGGTGCAGAGCCAGCCGGAGCCACAGGAGTATTCATTATCCCACCGCAAGAGGAGGCCGGATGGCGCGATGTCGCTTCCCCGCCATTCTCCACGGTTCCCTCGACGCTCGCCACATTTCAACGGCGTTGGTAGGGTTTAAGGTAAGCTTCGCACTAACCTAATCTTCCATCTGCTCATGCTTACAATCAGTGTGACAACTAATAAAAATCATGCTTACAATTAGTCTCCGAGTACTACGCCAATCACCCTAAAATAGCTTTGGACCTTTGGGTCATAGTTGTGACACTGTGTACAAATAAATAAAAATAGATTGGTGCTTCTTTCAGAAAAGAGTACACCCCTAGAAAACTGCCAATATAAGCTACTAGTATTTTTTTAAGTCTAAGCTACTAGTATTTGGTTAGAGGACTTGCTGTCAAGAAAGATCCGTCCATAGTGAGCGCCACACATCCCACTAATGGTGGTGGATACCAATGCTTAGATGGAGCAGGGTTGGTGTCGGTAATTTTTACTTGGCACCTCGCACTCTGCATATATGTCGGTTCCATCCGTAAATTTGTGCAGTTCCACCAAAATGTAGCTGAATAACCCTGTTTGCATAGATAATGAAAAGGCGTGATTACATTATAGTGGCACTAGTTGATGAAACATACACTAATAAACAGAAGGAAATATTACATCATACTGGAAATCGACCCAAGTCTCCCCGATACACCTTCTGCCAGTGATGAACATCAGTGTACAGCGGTAGTACAAGGAGGGGCCTTGAGACATTCAAATCTCTATTTGAGTGTAGATCAACTAAAATTAAGCACCCCAGTTTGTAGAAAGGCTTAAACATTAACAATGGGACTAGTTGATGAAACATACATCAACAAAGAGAAGCACTTACTTTATCTACATTGGAAATGAAATGATAGAGAGGACGCTCGCTCTATTTTAACTGTATTATTACTTCATTTTATCAGTGACACTAGGGTCGAGCAGGTGCCAAACGAGGTGTACCTTGCGTCGCAAGGATGAAGGTCGGGGGTGCTTAGACTGGGATGTTGAAGCTGGCTCTTTCAGTCCCTATCTTCCCCCTGATGTTTTTGTGGTAGCATTTGGGTTGTAATCCAAACTTGGTCAAGCTCGTGTTGTGTCCCCCTTCCTGCCTAGCTTATGTGGCGAACTTGTCTCCTGCTAGTACTCAGTCCGTTCTAGTAGTAGTTGCATAATTGCCCGTTTACACTAAGATGTTGTCGGGTAATGGTTCTCTATGGATGGGTTTCTTTAATGAAATCGGAATGAACCCCCTCTTTCGATATATAAAAAACAATGGCACTAGCGGTGCCAAAACATTGCCTCAAATTAATAGTGCCACTAGATTAAGGTGCAAAATAATAACATTACTGCTTTATAATGGCAGTGCCAAAACAGTAGCACAAGAGCAGGATCAACATGCAAGATCTTTGACAGACGGTCAAACCAAAAAGGAACATACCTCGTGATGGGAACCATATCTGCAGTCAACGCCATCGTATAAGGGATGACACCAGTCACCAACATGGATGATTCAATTCTTGATGCAGTTCACCTAAAATGAAGCAATGTCCCATGAGCTAGCAACTTCTTCTTCTTCTTTTTAAGAAAAGGGCTCCAGCCCTAGTTCCATTTTCATTAGAAAACAAAACCCACAGAGCTTCTTCTTCATTAGTTGCAATAAAATTGAGCAACATCAAGGTTGGTCGTGAAGCTCCTGGAGAGTAGGCGGACCAGGACAGTTGCATCTCTAATGAAAAGAAGCAACTTATCTTAATGGGAAATTTAGCAGGACATGAAAAAAAGTGCCATTGATTCATATTACTGGAGGCATTACATTGAAAACAACATTGGTTTAACGTGTCCTTACTTTTAACAGTGCGACTGCTACATTTTACCAGTGGCATTACATAAGAACAGCTCGGGGCAACAAACATCAGAAGAGGATATCTGGTTGGTCCCATTTTTGTTCGGTATATAGCCACCTTATACTGTGTGAGGCTAGCAAATCTAGTGTTGGACTTACTCTATTGACTTGTCCCCTAGTTCCCACTTTCTTTTCTTTTTCAACAAATAGATCGCATTTATATTGAGTTTGTAATGCGTTCCCTTTATTTCCCTATTAGACCTAGAGACCAGTTGGATAGCCAGTCTCTACTACTTTTCGCCCTCATTATTTCCTCTTTCGACCAAGTCCTAGATTCAGGTAACAAATCTTCCCCCACCACCCACCCCCTTTCTTCCTTGTTTGAACCAAGTACTACTAGATTCGAGTGCATGAACTAGTTTTACCTCTTAACAGTAAAAAAATTAGGTGGTTTTCGAACAGCCGATCGATCCTATCTACACGAGGGGCTGAGAAATAGTAAAAGATACAATGCAGCGACATCATGAGCTCAGGAAGTAGAGCAAGGCCGGTTTCAAAGGAAGTTATACCTGAGGGTCACCGGGATGTGGTTAGGTGGGCGGCAGCGAGGAAGAAGGGGTGGGAGGCCCTCCCTCGCCAGCGATGCTTGGGAGAGAACGGCAAGGCACGCCGATAGGGACGCGCCGGCAGTGGGTAAAAGCCGTCGCCGAGGACGACCGCGTGAACATTGCACCTTCTCACCTTCCCCGGCAAAGAGGATCCGGCTGGATCTGTGACCAGCGGTGAGTAGAGAGCGAGAGAGTGGCCACCGCTGTCATGTTTAGATCTGGAGAGGACGAGACAGTGTGAAGAGAGCAACACTAGCAAGCAAGCGCGGAGGCTCCTGCCTATATAGTGGAGTACTAGTTTTCTTTTATCTACCGGCCGGAGCCGGCTTGACCTCGGCAATGACTGTCGAGAAGTCTTCATGCACGTGCCCCGGAGGCGCAGTTGTCATCATTTTGATCTGAAGCACCGGATTATAACATATAACACGAAAAAATGCCACTTGACAAGAATTCATAACCTCATTGCCCAAAGGAGACAAGATGAATCCCGACAGATAAACTAGACAAGGGTCAAAGCTCAAATTAAAGATAAACTCGTAGAAAAGGGGTCCATTGACAGATGTCCTAATTAACATAGCCAGCTTGACCTAGATGGCAGCCGAGTAGTCTTCGTGCATGTGCCCCCAATGACTAGCCCAACTCAGTTGTCGCTGTTTAACCCTCGCAGTGATGCGAAGCACATGACACCTAATTTTGCGAGATGACAAGAAACATTTTTTTAGATTTCTCACCAGAACTACAACCATGTACAACACAGCCTGCACGATATGTAGACGATAGCCAATCCAGGCGTGTCTGCTAGAGTCTGGTCACATGCATGGACGAACTGATCTTCCGTGTCTTGCAGGGATCGTCCAGGTACCAACGTATGTACTACTTCTATTAACTCACCCGACTTGCGGGGCCGGGGAGTGTGCCTATGGTCGGTTCTCAATTGCGGTCCCACATGTGTGTGCAAATGCAATATGACGCGCATTCCATTCGGAGAGCGGCATGCCAGACCGACCGACCGTCTGGGGTGCGACGCGGACGCGACGGGCGTGCTGTATACTCTGTACATGTGTACCACCGTTTTCTTGAGGCTTTGCTCCATGGCGCAATCCATGGATACAAAATTAGTATAATGTACTATTTAAAAGTCGAGGGCGGGGCTTTTCCCGCGCGGTAGGTGGGGCAGTTCCACCTAGTCGATTCGATAGAGATGCGATAAGATGAGGGAGTAGGCTACTGCAAACGTAGGGCTGTGTGATTTGATAGTGAGTTACTGCTGGACAGGTGAGGCCCGGTGATTTGACTTGCCATTATCATTTTAACTGTGGCGCTACGACCGGATTGAGTCTCCCGGTTCCTGACCACCTCCATACAGGTGCCTCTCCTGATGCTCCACCATGTAGAGGTTGGCTCTTGCTTGAGAGTCCACTCCTCCACTTTTTCCTTGCCTCTTTCCCCCAGATATGCAAAAATGCCATGTAAAGCGGGCTTATATCCCACTATTGTACTTGATCCTACAGGTGCTAAGCCTGCCACATAGGCATAAAGTCTGATGTGGCAAGTTAATTAAGAAGAGAGAGACTAGTTTGGTGACCCCAGGAAGAAACGGTGATAAGCGTGTGTACCTAGATGAAGCAAACTTAGCAACAAAAAACTAAGCACCTATGCATTGGGGACTTGAGTTGCTAAGACACTTAATGCCCATAGCACCTCAACTAAGCACCATTTCATTGGAAGAGCTCACTCCTTGGTAAACGCAATAAATACTACGAAGAAAGAGATAGAGAGAAGTAAACAAAAAATACTCTTATAGCCAACCTTATAGCTAACCTTGTTGTATGAGTGACTAAGTGATGACTATGTATGACATGCCAACATCAGATAGCCTAACGCACCGTGTTAAATCTCCAAGGGCGCGACCGCGCGAGCGAGGCAACGGTCGTCGTAGGCGCGGCCATGATACGGGCTGCTGGCAGCCCTTGGATCTGAGATTGAACGGTCGCATGCTAAGTTGCTGAAAATTTGCAGAATAACCCTCCAGGATAGGATATTCACCCATAGGTCTAGAATCATGCCATGCAACTGTTCGATCTTAGATCCAAGGGCTCTCGGAAGCCCGTATCATGGGAGAATGGAAAGCTTCGTATCACCTGTAATTTTCCCGACGCTTGACATGACATCGAAAGCCATTTAATTGGGCGTCGAGTAGACATGACATCTAATTGGGCACCCATAGTACTATGCATGAATCCATTTATCCACCAGGCAAGCCACTACCCTGCCATTCGCACATGCCCCCCCCCACTCAACATTTTTACAATCGATAAACCGCTCCTAGTCGTCCCGTCCTTTCACATTACGGCAGTTCCACTAATCCTAACCCTCCTCCCAAATCCATGGCGTCCCAAATCTCCATGATCGGCGGTGAGTACATGGTTAGAACCATCACCAGCGATGAGTTCGACGTCATCTACACCCGTTCTTCCGCAACGGTGAAAGAATGCCTTGCTCGCTTCAAACGCATGTTCGAAAAGTCAAATGATGAGTGGGTCGCTAGGCTAGATGTTGAGTACACCACAGTCCTGGGAAGCGAGAAGAATCTAAAGGAGGCAAAGAAGAAGAAGCCCGTCGTGATCCAGGTCTGCGTGCATGAATTATGCTTGGTCTACCACATATGCCATGCCGACGTTGAGTGCCAGGATTTTAAGAATTTCCTCAAGGACGGCTGAGTCAAATTCATTATTGTAGACTTTAGGAACGACAAGGAAATCCTGGGTCGGATAGGCCTCGTTGTAGGCGACCCCTTCGACCTCCAGAAGAAAGGGCTGGTGCCCTCCTGTGATCAGCCTTCAATGTTGACCCTGGCAGGAGCCATGGTTCATCCTTCGTATGGTACATTGAAGAAACCTCCGTTCAAGTTTCATCATGCATGGGAGTGGAATGTACTAGATATAGACCACATCCACTACGCTGCAATGGATGGCTACCTTTGTTTCAATATCTACAAGGGTTGGATGAAGAGCAAGAGCCAAGTGTGCGGTTCAAGCAAAGAAGTATCGGCCAAGAGGAAGAGGGACAAGGACGAAATCGAGGACGTGGATGAGGAGTCCGAGTAAGGTGGAAGTGTCGTTGCTCATGGTGGTTCTAATGCAGTGTCTACCGGATTAGTTGCTTAGTCTAATTTCAGGTGTGCTTAGTTTTATTTGAGGGATGTGTTGTGTTGAGCCCCCAGCAGAACTATGTTATGTTTCTTCTCGTTATATTTTGTACATTTCATCTTTTAGTTGGTATAGTACTACCACTCGTTTCTTCACATTATATACGTACAATATATATGGCCAACATCATATAGCCAGCAGTTTAGTTGTCAAAGAATTTCAGGGTGCTTAGTTTTGTCAAAGAATTCCAGGGTGCTTAGTTTTATTTGAGGGGTGTGTTGTGCTGGAGACCATTAACTTATCATTGTGAGAATCAGCTTATTTTTGTCATGTAACATGGTCAACGGGTTTGACGTGAAAATAACAATGTCTAATGGCATTTCTAATATGCGTTGCCTCTCCCCAGATTTTCTTTACAGAGGCGACATAGAACTATATGGGTGCCCTGTTAAATTTTCGAATTATTCCGGGTTCGTTTGGCCTTTCTTTTTTATACATTAATTGAGTTTCTGGCCATTTAATTTGCATAATTCAAATTTGAACTACAAGCACATGCTCCCGTGCACCAAATTTGATTGAAAAATCACATGTATGTCCTCGAGTGAATTTCTAGGTCACATGCAAGAAATGGGAATGAAATTCAAACATCTGGGCATCGTGGTTCGGCCGAGAACATTGAGAAGCTTGGTTTTAAAATTCTTGTAAATCCAAAACACGCCTGAAAATCATGAAACTTCGCATGGTGTCATGTCATGGTACTACCGTGCTGTGGTAAAAAAATTGCAGAATAGGAACAAATTTTGGTATAAGTTTCTTGCAAACCGGAGCTTCTCTCAAGAAGGCTCGTGGTTCTGAGAGGGAACGTGTCACCTTTGTGTGCATAATTAAAATTTTAAATACAAGCACATGCTCTAGTGCACCAAAGCTGGTTGAAAAATCACATGTGTGTCCTCGGGTAAATTTCTAGGTCCCATGCCAGAAATGGGAATGAAATTCAAACATCTGGGCGTCATGCCTCGGCTAGAAACATTGAGAAACTTGGTTTTTTAATTCCTGTAAATCCGAAACACGCATGAAAATCATGAAACTTGGCTTAGTGTCATGACATGGCACCAACATGCTGTGGTAATTTTGCTGCCCGATTTGCAAAGGCACACACATTAACAATCAACAAAGTCATTTTGGAAAAAGTGACGTCACGTTACAATCGAAAACACAAGTATTATTGAAACCGTGGGCGTTCTATTTATCATTTACGTGCCGCCATGCGTCCCCTTTTTTATTAGTTAGGAGGCGCCGTGCAGGGTAGCTATTTGAGTACAGGAGGCGTGCGAGCCCTTTGACCTCCATTTGTCGTCCACCTCTCTCCCAAGGTCTCCATTAATGGCGCCCGAGCCTCTGTTTAATGGCGTGGCAATGTCTCACTCGACTGAGATTTAAGAGAGAGAAAAGAAAATCTGAAAAGAAAATTTTGCACGGATCTTGATGTAAGATCCGACGGACCTATATAGCATCTACTGCGACTTATAGCAAGACTGATGAATATATATAAGGACGACGAGAGTGGATAATGATTGTCTTACATAATTAGGAAGATAATTAAAAAAGCCACATGCGGCTACGCCCGAAATACACGAGGGCAAAAGAAGAAGGAAGATGCATAGAACAATCTGGCTCACTGATCTCTACTTTCTTTATGCGTTACAGGTCGCGGAGACTAGTTCTCACAGCGAGCGATGATCTCTTTCATCAGTTTCATGTCCTTAATACGTTGCTTGGCAGCATCCATGGATTCCTCCACCAGCCTGTTGCGCTCGATGCGGAGCATGGCATTCTCGTCCATAAGTTTCTTGATGATGACGCCCTTCCTCTGCAACAAGGCAGCGGTCTCCTCCTCCTGCTCCGCCCTTCCGGCGATCTTCGCCCTCAGCAGGTTGCGCTCGCCCCGGAGCTTCGCATTGCCCTTCCCTAGTTGCCGGATGACGCCGGTAGCCTCGTCCGGCATCCTCGCCCAGCCGGAGATCTAATCCATCTGGCTATGGACTATCGCATGCATGCGCCTGTAAGAGTCCTCGCCTGCCCGCGAGAAATTTTCCCAGGCCGTCGCGGTGCGGCGGGACCTCCCTACTGCTTCGGCGGTGCGGTGGGACATCTCTGCTGCTTCTGCGGCGTGGCCGGACCAGTCTGCTACATCGACGATGCGGCGGGACCTCTGTGCTGCTTTAGCGGCGCGGCGGGACCTCTGTGCTGCTACTACTGCGCGGCTGGACATGTCGGCTGCTTTCGCGGCGAGGCGGGACATCTCTCATGCTTCCTCTTCCATGCTCACCTCTCCCTGGTGGAAATCTCTCGGCCCAAAACTCACGCTGGCTATGGCTTGATTGACTTGATTGATTTTTGTGGGTGAGGAGTTGAGGAGGAATGTACAGTCATCTTAGCATAGTAGTATTTATAACGAAGTACTACTAATACGCTCCTAAGTGGGAAACCGTTTAGGTTGTGATCCTTGTGCACAGGTTTGCAATTAAATATAGCGTGGTAGTAGTAGTAATTTGGAATGTGTCGAGACGCGCTCAAAATTTATTGACGGTTCTAGTTTTGAAGTGTGGCACTATTCCCAGATGGCGTAACATCGGCACGTTTTCTCAGCCGTGGTGTAGCATATGCCATGGTACTAGTTCTTTTTCTACTCTTGTGTACGTGCAAAAACTAGCACCGTCGGCTACATATTTTACGCTTGACCTTCATAGACTAGTCTTTTTTTCAGACGCATTACACCTATCTCTCGGGACTTCTGGCACGCACCATCACTGCTCCCTAGGTCGATGCCACCCACATACAGTTGTACTCTGAGAAGAGGTGCGCGCATGCACTTGTCCTCTCTCACACACACATCTGTAGCTATGAATTTTAGTGTTCTCAACCATTCGATTGGCTCTATCATAGGTTTCACATTGCTCCTTGGCCTTGAGATTGAGAAGTTTAATGCGGAGGCTAAGATGGAGGCGCGAGGTTTTGGTTAATGTGCGGGCCGCACACGGTACCAACACGACATGAGCTTCGTCTTCCTGGTGCGCATGCAGTCGGGTGAGTTGTCCAAGTATAGACACAACCAGGCCCTCGTTGGTATCCGCCCCTTAATTTTGGCTGGTCATAGTGGAAAGTAGCATAGACTAGTTACTAGTCTATGTTACTAGTACCTTCATAGTGGGTAGTGTCATATAGTATATGCATAATTTGGCGACGAGCGCTCTCTATATGTACCACCTTTTTTCTTTAACTAGATGATACCCCGCACGTTGTTGCGGGAATATTTTGCAACATATTTCAATGTGACTCGTTGTATGAAACATGAATATTTGAAGTAATAATATAAAAAGCTAACAATAAAAATACATATAACTTATTGTGCTTGATTACTATATAGTTGTAAAATGTTTATTAAATGTATATAGCATAATAGAATGAAAACCCTCATGTATTTACATGTTGAGATAGGTCTTTTTTCCATGCATGTCATGATGAAGTGGCATGCTTGCATGTTGAGAGACATATGATAGTGGGGGTGGGCCTTTTCTCATGCATGTTGTGCGATGATGTGGCATGCTTGCATGTTGAGAGAAATAGTTAGTGGGGGATAGCAATTTAGATATAGGAGATTACATCTTGTTAGTTTTGCTCCATGGAGCAATCCATCGATACTACTACTGTACAAATATATACATTTTTTAAAAGGCTAGAGGGTGGGGCAGTCTAGCTTGGTCCTTTTCACGAGAGGCGAGGGCCTTTGTGATTTGACTGCTCATTACTGCTGGAAGGCAGGGCCTTGTGATTTGACTGCTCGTATAAATGTGCCGATGACCTGAGGAGGAGCAAAGAACCGTGCGGTATACTCAAGTTTTCCACTGGAGTACGATGGAGGAGCACGAAACACGGCAGCCCAGTGCCATATCCTCTACTCTCTACTCTTATTATATATTACTAGCAAGAGGCATTGTTCTATTGGCGATAAAAAAATGATCTAATTTGCTAGTCATCTCATTTTTAGCATTGTTCTATTCATGCCTCGCAGAGAAGGTGACACGTGCGGCCAAACACCCGAAGCAAAATAAGAAACACAGGAGCAAAATAATAAGGAGGATTATCACCCCAAAAAAAGAAGGAAGACACACACACAAGTCTGGGGTGCTGCTCTCATTACATGAAGGGTTGCTGGCCGCGGAGTCGTAACTGCTTCTTCATCGCCTCCACGACCTCCATAACCTTGCGCGTCTCCTCCGCCATCTTCATCATTGTGTCCATGATGCGGGATTTCTCGATGCGAGCCTTCATCATCTGTTCCACGGCTGCATTACGTACCATGACAGCAGTCGGGTGCTCGATGCGGAGCTTCTCCAACTCCTCCTTTTGTTCCATGACGAGGGCCTGCAACATCTTCATCGAGGAACTACTATTCTCATGCAGCTTCTTCCAGCCGGCGTTCTCCTCCTTCAGCAGGTCGAGCTCATGGCAGAGCTTCGCCTTGTCCTCCTGAAGTTGCAGGATTTCGCCGATCGCCTTCTTCTCCAAGGCAATGCTCTTCTTTAGCAGCATCACCAAGTTGGCGGTCAACTCTCCCTGCTCATTGAGCTCAGCGGGCATGTCGTCGAGGCTCTCCTTCAGCAGCTCCACCAAGCCGTGGATGAACTCCTTCTGCTTATTGAGGTGCTTATTGAGCTGATCGGGCATGCCGTCAAGGGATAACGACTCCAACGCCGCATGTTCGCCTCCGCGTCTAGGGCGCTCCTGGGAGCCATCGCATGCCTGTGAGAGATCTTTCGAGGTCTCTGCGTGGCGGCGAGCCCTCTTTTTTTTTGCAACCTTGGTTGTCGCTCCCTTGTTACGAGTAGTTATCGACCTAGAGCTCTGCACATTGGCCATGGCAAGGACGTACGAAGAAGGAGGACTTATGAGGAGGAAGGTAGAGTAATTTTCGGTTAGGTAGTTCCCCTTTTTATAACCTAAGTACTAGCACTAGTACTAAAACCTGCATAGTGGGAACACGTTCAGGTTTGGTACGTACTGGTAGGTGTGAGCAGGCTTGCACTTAATTGTAGCACTAGTACTTTCGAATGTGATGGGAACAAGGTAAAGATTAATTGGTGGTTTTTGATTTCAAGGCCCAAAACGGCTCCCGATGAGTTTAGTGGAACATAAATTTCAAGTAGACTACACTGCTCAGATGCGTAAATATTATGTTACTGTCAAAAATTGGCACAAAATATGAAGGAGACCAATGGAAGTACTAGTAGCAACCCATGATTTAACTACTCGCATGTGCGCAGTACTACACGCATGTCTTTCTTCCGCCCTCACGTCCACTCAATTTGCATGCGCTGTATTAATTGACCATCAATGAAGTGAAGGACTTTACACGCGTCAAATTATCACATGGGGTGGATCTTGGTACAAAATTGCGTCCGCCCATGTACCCGCGTGTGCGTGCGAGGGAATGAGTGCGTGTGTGGCGTGCGTGCACATCTTTGCTTCGTGCATGTACCGCCAGTGCGGCTCAGGGAGGACGAGTACATTCTTCTAGAACCAGCAGCACGTCACTCTGATCAATTCACACAAGGATGTCGCGACAACGCCTCCACATGTGCCACGTGTCTTCATGAACTGTAAGAGAGACATTGTGTAGCGTGCCATTGTGTTTTGCACATACTTGAAGTACTAGTAAGGTACACGTGCATTGCACGCGTCAGATTTTGCAACCAAATTATGAATAAATACCACACTGTAGCATGTGATCTAAGTCATATATGCCTAATGTAGACCTTCGTTTACTTCTTATAGTTCATCTCATTCACAATCAATTAGTTTTTATAAAAAAACCTAGGGCCTCTTTGATTCGTAGGATTTCCAAAACGCGGGAATAGGAAGAACATGAGATTATATTGAAATGTCGTCTTGAATCCTACAGGATGGTACGAGTGTTTGATTGTGCATAGAAAAAACGCAGAATTCTTTCAAAGAGGTTTGAGTGGATGGGATGTTTCCTATGAAATCTAGTGCAAATGAATCATATGGAAAAATTCCTATTGTTTACAATCCTACGAATCAAACAACCAAGATAGGAAAAATTCCTAAGGATTAGAATCCTCCAAAATTCCTTTGAGAATCCTTTGAATCAAAGAAGCCCTTAATCTATTTTATGATTCATGGAATTGTGCGTTGTAAAGCATAAAGTAAAAACAAATAATGGCAATTCAACTAGAAAAAAAGTTTGGGCAGTTATGATACAGAAGATTCTAGAACAAAGCAGAACCACTGTTGTTTTGAGATTTGTGCATTATGCTTAAGTTCAACCATGGAGTCTGCTAGATTGTACATGTGGCAAAATCTGGTGGGGGCTAGAAGATGGTGCGAGGGGCCGAGTGGAGGGAGACTATGAAGGAGTGCACAACTGCGAGATTGATATTTAGGGAGAGGGGGCGAGAACGTGCGCTGTTGTGCGCAGTGGCGGAGCCATGAAAAATGCCCCATGAGCTAGGGGGCCAAGCATTGCTAATCCTTTCCGAGGAGGGCCAATTCATCAACTTAAACCATTTTTACCAGCAATTGTCTAATGATCACATTCATATTAGCCTCGATATATAGTGATGTTAGGGGGGCAGGGCCTTTGCTGCCCCCTGTCTTCGCCATTGTGCGCGCGTCTGAGAGATGAAGCGGAAGGCATGGATGATGAGAGGGGGGCGTTCGATATATAATTAATGTGGGTGTATTAGCTATATATGTAATCCTATATAGAGAGGTATAGATTGATCGATGTGGACATGGAAAAGAGGGTGAGACCTCACTAGATATATAGATTGATCGGTTTATGTGGAAAACTATGAAAGACCTATCTATATACACACACACACATAGAGGAACATCGATCGTTGCGCATGCACGTGAGAGATAAAGAATGCCCGATATGATGGAGAGGGGGATGTGTGTGTGTGTGCCTTCATGGGAGACCGACCTGAAGAAAAAGATTGCATGTGTGCGATGGATAATGCCGACTGGTAGTGTGTGTGCATGCATGCACGAGAGAAAGTTAGTGGTACAATTATAAAGAGAAGACCAATGTGTGGGTGTAAAAGACTAGGTGAGGTCATAATCAATGTAAAGTTGAATTCAAATATTTGAATAAGAGATCATGATGTTTGAAACCCATGCATGCATGAATATAACGGAGATCTGCGCGGTGTGGTTTGGAAACGAGCATGTTGTAATGTATACACATTGAACAAGGTCAGACTGGTTTGAATTTGAGATACCGATGGCAGACATCGTTTGGCCACATTGCATCCGTGCATGGACACACTATTCTAATTGGAGATGATGGGTGGCTTTCGCATCACATATCTATATCTATACCCCTATATATATTATATTTTATATTTTTTATATAGTGTGCGGATAACTTTAACTTTGAAAGATGGTCGTTGGATGAGGCCAATCCGATGGTGCAGAGCTGGCAAATTTGAGCACTACTGGTCGTTGGATATCATCTAGATTCCACCAGATTTTGCCACATGAACAATCTAGAAGACTCTATGGTTGAAATTAAGCATAATGCACAAACCTCAAAACACAAGCACTTCTTATTTGTTCTAGAATCTTCCGTATCAGAATTGCCCAAGTGTTTTTCTACATGATTTGTTTTTACTTTATGCCTTACAACGCACAATTCCATGAATCTTAAAATAGATTAGCTTTTTTATAAAAACTAGATGATTTTGAATGAAATGAACTATAAGAATTAAATGAACACCTACATCATGCATATATGACTCAAAGCTTACATGCTATAATGTGGTATTTATTCATAATTTGGTTGCCAAATCTCATGCGTGCAATGCATGTGTACCTTACTAGTCTAAATGGTGTTTGTGTGTGTTGTGCGTGTTAAACACATTGTACATAGTATATCATACTAGTCTAAATTGTCTTTTTTCTTTTGGGTACACGTTAAGCTTGTTCTCCCAAAATTTCAAGCCGCGCCTTGTTATGCCGAAATTTGAAGCTAGCGTCTTTGTCTATCGTGCTGCGAAACTCCCGCCTCTTCAACCCGCGCCTTGTTACCCTGAAATATTTAAGATAAATCTTTGTCTCGTTGTGCTCCGACAACTCCCTCCATCTCAACCCGCGCCTTGCTATTCCAAAATTACAAAGCGCGCGAAAACTCCCACCTCCTGTGAAATCCCGACACGCGAAATGCCCGTGATACCCCTGAACCGAAAGAACCGCCTCAAATGGGTGGGGGTTGAGGGAGTCCTGGATTAGGGGGTGTCCGGATAGCCGGACTATACCTTCAGCCGGACTCCTAGACTATGAAGTTACAAGATTGAAGACTTCGTCCCGTGTCCGGGAGGGACTTTCCTTGGCGTGGAAGGCAAGCTTGGCGATACGGATATGTAGATCTCCTACCATTGTAACCGACTCTATGTAACCCTAACCCTATCCGGTGTCTATATAAACCGGAGGGTTTTAGTCCGTAGGACAACATACACATCAACAATCATACCATAGGCTAGCTTCTAGGGTTTAGCCTCCTCGATCTCATGGTAGATCTACTCTTGTACTACCCATATCATCAATATTAATCAAGCAGGACGTAGGGTTTTACCTCCATCGAGAGGGCCTGAACCTGGGTAAACTTCATGTCCCTTGCCTCCTGTTACCATCCGGCCTAGACGCACAGTTCGGGACCCCCTACCCGAGATCCGCCGGTTTTGACACCGACATTGGTGCTTTCATTGAGAGTTCCTCTGTGTCATCGCCATCAGGCTCGATGGCTCCTACGATCATCAATAGCGATGCAATCCAGGGTGAGACCTTCCTCCCCGGACAGATCTTCGTTTTCGGCAGCTTCGCACTGCGGGGCAATTCTCTTGGCCGTCTGGAGCAGATCGAAAGCTATGCCCCCAGCCATCAGGTCAGATTTGGAAGTTTAAACTACACGGCTGACATCCGCGGGGACTTGATCTTCGACGGATTTGAGCCACTGCCGAGCGTGCTGTACTATCACGACGAGCATGACCTAGCTCTACCGCCGAACAGTGCCCTGGAGGCCGCACCCGCATCGGCTTCGACTCTTAATTCGGAGCCAACCGTGCTGATCGAGGATGGGTGGTTGGACGCCGCCTCGGGGGCTGCGATCCCAACAGCGATTGAGCCGAACACCAGCCCCGCACTCCGCGATACTCATGATTCCAAGGAGTCGGACTCCTCTGTGGACTCTGAACCTTTCGCGCCTCTGCCAATCGAATCCGATTGGGCGCCGATCATGGAGTTTACTGCCACGGACATCTTTCAGCACTCGCCCTTTGGCGATATTATAAAATCACTAAAGTCTCTCTCTTTATCGGGAGAGCCCTGGCCGGACTACGGTCACCGATATTGGGATGCGGACGATGAAGAAATTCAAAGCCCACCCACCACCCACTTTGTAGCCACTGTCGACGATTTAACCGACATGCTCGACTTCGACTCTGAAGACATTGACGGTATGGACGCCGATGAAGGAGACAATGAAGAACCAGCGCCTATTGGTCCCTGGAACGCCACCTCGTCATATGACGTATACATGGTGGACGCACCAAAAGATGATGACGAGGAGCGGAAGGACGCACCGAAGGCTTGTTCCCTCGAAAAGCAGTCAAAGCGGCGACGCAAGCGCCGCCCCAAATCCCGCCTCGAAAGAAATAGCGATCACACAGACCCAGCGCTGGAGCAGGGCGAACCGCTGCCGGACGACGGCAATCCGTATAATCAAACCGAACAAACAAACCCTATCAAGGATAATAGTCCGGACAACATAACGCCGGACAAACACCCGGAGCAACAGACTGCCCGTAAAAGTCTTTTTGCCACCGCGAGGAGCCTGAAAAGCAGAAACAAAGGCTCAAGGCCGCGCAAGACACACTCCAATTCAGATGGAGTAAAATACTCAGCACTGCAGCAAGGTACGGCGACAAAGGCCCCTCCAAAAGCTACCCAAAGCGGAAGCTGCTACCCGAATTCGATGAGGAGGCCTCAGAACCCCCACAACCAAATATCAAAGCAGCCACCTGGCCGGATAGACAACCCCTCTACCAACACAGAGCGGCATACAACGCCGCTCACAATACAATACGTGACCCATGCGAGGGCTTGCACCCAAAGGACGGTGCAACCAGATCCATCTATGGACCACGCAAGCGCGCCCCAGCATACAATGCAACACAACAAGCATCCGAACAACGTGGTACACCCAGCTACAGGGGTGCCGCACACCCCCTATGTTTCACCGATGAGGTGCTGGACCACGAATTTCCAGAGGGATTCAAGCCCGTAAACATAGAGGCATACGACGGAACAACAGACCCTGGGGTCTGGATTGAGGACTACATCCTTCATATCCATATGGCTCGAGGAGATGATCTCCACGCCATCAAGTACCTACCCCTCAAACTCAAAGGGCCAGCTTGTCACTGGCTCAAAGACCTCCCCGAAAGCTCCATTGGAAGTTGGGAAGAGCTCAAAGACACTTTTCGGGCAAATTTTCAAGGGACATATGTCCGACCTCCAGATGCGGACGATTTGAGTCATATAACTCAACAGCCCGGAGAGTCAGCCTGAAAGCTTTGGAACAGGTTTCTTATTCAAAAGAACCAGATTGTCGACTGTCCGGACGCCGAAGCCTTAGCAGCTTTCAAGCATAGCGTCCGTGACGAATGGCTCGCCAGACACCTCGGCCAAAATAAGCCGAGAACAATGGCCGCATTAACAAACCTCATGACCCGTTTTTGCGCGGGGGAGGACAGCTGGCTAGCCAGATGCAGCACCAGCGACCCCAGTACATCTGAAGTTAGAGATGGAAATGGGAAATCACAGCGCAACAACAATAACAAACGCCGGAATAAAGAACACAGCACGAAGGGCACGGCAGTAAATGCCGGATTCAAAAGCTCTCGGCTAGGTCAAAAGCCGCCCCCTAAAGGCACCAGGGATGAACTGTCCAGCCTCAATAAAATTTTGGACCAAGTATGTCAGATTCATGTACCCCTGGTAAACCTGCTAATCATACCCACAGAGAATGTTGGGTCTTCAAGCAGTCCGGCAAGCTCAACGCCGTACACAAGGGGGAGGATACACCAAGTGAAGACGAGGATGATCCCCCCAAGCAAGACACGGGGGAACAAAAGAAATTTCCACCAGAAGTCAAAACAGTAAACGTGTTACACGTAATCAAGAAAAAAAACAAGGCAGCACTCCCAGGAAAGTATACCCAAGTGCCTATCACCACGAAGTCCTGCCACTGGACATCTCAACCGATCACTTTCGACCATTGCGATTACTCAGCAGGTATCCGACACGCAGGATGGGCTGCCCTGGTATTAGACCCAGTAATTGGCGGATATCACTTCACAAGGGTCTTGATGGACGGCGGCAGTAGCCTAAACCTAATATATCAGGATATAATCCACGGGATGGGGCTAGACCCAACACAAATTCGCCATAGCAATACTACCTTTAAAGGAGTAACGCCAGGCCCAGGGGCTCGTTGTACGGGCTCCCTCCTCCTGCAAGTTACATTCGGCTCCCCCGGTAACTTCCATCGTGAGCATTTAACTTTCCACATCGCTCCGTTTCAAAGTGGCTACCAAGCACTGCTCGGACGCGAAGCTTTCGCTCGCTTTAATGCAATACCACACTACGCCTCCCTCACACTCAAGATGCCCAGTCCATGTGGCATCATTACAGTGCACGGAAATATCAAGCGATCTCTGCGCGCCGAAGAGAGTGAGGCTGCCTTGGCCGCCGCACACTAAAGGCGCCCGGACAAACGAAAGCATCCAATAGGTCGTCAAGACCTCAGATACAACTAATCAAGTCCGGCGCCGCTATTTATACGGAAATAAGTGGTCACGCCCCTATTTGTCAATACAAGGGGCTCAACGCGCGCAGACAAGTGGCAATTTCTTATCATCTTGAACTATACATAGTTTCTTTAAAAACTATCCTTTTGCACGACAACTTTTTCACTTAACTTCCTCTCTTTTACAGACGATCATCGTGCTACACCCGTCCAGGATACGGCACAACGGAGACACAGGCGCAGACATGCAGCAGGGACCCGCTCCAAGGATTCTTTTTAGATTAAGACCCTGCGTAAACCTTTTTTATTGTCTCTTGTTGATACATATCCACCGTTGAGAAGGATGCTGACGTCTTGGCATGTGGCCACGCCAGAACAATGCACGTACCTGGACACACGGGGCTTCTTACAAAGGCCACTATTTAGGCCCGGTTTATACCATAAAGACCGAATACCTTAGGGAGTATTCGGCGTCGCGAGTTTGGCCCTATATGCATCAGCTCCGAATGATTGTCTTTGGTCAAATGTTGGGTTTGCCCGGCTCCTGTGTTTTGGTGCCTTGCGTTCCGCCTTGTCGGCTAAGGTAGCACCAGGAGAACTACTGCGATTGTGCCCTGGTTCATCCGGACGAGCACCTCAGTAGAGAAAGCCGAAAACTGACTGTCATGATATAGCGTGAGACTGGTCAACCACTCGATGACCTGTGGGAATGTTAGAATTCCTCCGCCTTAACGAAGGGCCATTTCCCGGCCAGGCATGTACGCACCCCGATATCGGGAGAGTGCAGAGCCACCAGGGGCTATCTAGTAGCCCCACTGTCAAACTCCTATGGCTAAGTGAAAGTGCTAAAGCATTATAGTCCGGTTGCCTCGCTCGCTCCGCTATCACCTCCTTAATAGGACCAAGACGTTGGGTTAAGTGTGAATGCGTGTTTTTGCGAGCACCTCCGCATTATATGCGTGAGGGTTGAAGCCGACGGCTGCAATCTTTCAGGTTATACACATGTATACATAAACGGCCGCCCAGGAGGCATCATATTACTTTCAGGCAAAAGTATAAAAATAGCCTTATAAAAATTTATAAAAGCATTTCGCTTACAATGAGATTACATATCACTCAAACATAATATTTTTTGAGCACTGGGTCTCTATCAAACGGGCACCCTCAAGAACTTCTTCAAAGTAGTGCTCGGCAGCCTTTCCACCTATAGCCGAATCCCGCGTTGCAACATTGGTAGCATCCATCTCCGCCCAATATGCCTTAACACGGGCAAAGGCCATCCGTGCGCCCTCTATGCACGCCGACCTCCTCATCGCATCAATGCGCGGCACCACATCAAGGACCTGCTGCACCAAGCTAAAATAGTTGTTCGGTTTTGACCTTCCCGGCCACAGCTGATCCACAACAGACCTCATAGAGAGTCCGGACAACCTGTTTAGTTCGGCCCATTCGGCTAATTGGTCGGTCAATGAAAGTGGACGCTCGGGAGAATGGAATTGTCTCCAAAACAGCTGGTCTACTCCACAATCTGTCTGACCCTGGAAGTACTTGGCCGCACCGGCAGCGCTCGCCGCCAAATCCATATACACATCCTCCGAACTCCACAGTCGATCCAGAGGGTCATACCATGGATCTCCGAATTTCCTCCACAACATAAAGGATTTCCCAGCTACAATATCCCCGGCTTCCCGCAGTTCCTCCTTCTTTGCCCTCATAGCAGAGCGGAGATACTTTTTCGTCGCAGTAGCCTTTTCAAGGTCCGATGCCTTCGCTTGGTTTTCTTTTTCAAGAACCCGGCAACGGTCAGTGGCGGCTTTTAATTCTATAGCCATCTTGGCCATCTTGTCTCGGGTCTTGCCATGTGCGGCCTTCTCGGCTTGCAACTCTTCGGCCGCCTTCACAGCAGCCGCATTGCCCAACCTCACTTGTTCCTTGGCTCGGGCAAGTTCTGCCCGCAAGGCTTCAACAGTGGCAGCTCCATCTGCAGTCATAATATATTAAAGATATTGGCATCATGCTGCTCTTCCTATTGTGGCGTCTACCAGATAATGACACTTACCCTGTGCCTCGTCAAACCTTTTGTTCACAAGCTCGATGTCGGCGTCTGCCGCATCCAACTGCCGTTCTAAATGGGCAAACTCGCTAGTCCGGCTAGCCACCGGAGCTTCCATCACCTGCACATAGAGGCAGTATGGTTATTACCTGGGAATATGATCCTCTATTCATCGTCATTTCCGACAACAACCAGAGTCTCAGGGGCTACTATCTACACAGGGCACACCTAGCATGTGCAGGACTATCATACATTCTTGTACGTACCTCAAAGCCTGTCAGTAGACTCATAAAAGCTTCATGCAATCCGCTTTCGACGGACGATATTCTCTCCATCACTGTATTCATCAGCACACGGTGTTCATCTGAGATGGCCGCTCGCCCCACCAACTCCCTCAGAACATCCGATCGCACACTAGACGGTGCCGGACTCTTTTGTCTGCTCTCTTTGGGAGCCGGACGTTGGGAGCTTCGGGGGTCAACGGGATTATCTTCTGGCCTCACCGGACTCGGAGAGGCCCTCCGCGACGACACTTCATGGTCGCCCGCTTCCGGAGCGGAGCAATCCGGAGGAGGCGTTTCGCTCTCCATCATCTCTGGAAGAAGATCCCCCGAAGATGAGCTCATTTGAGAGGGGCTAAGGCCCAAACTGCGAAAATATATGCGGTGGTTATCTTCTCAGAAGAAAAAGATGGCATATTTGTACTATTAAAGTATTTCGGGTCACTTACGACTCGCGGGAGAATTGATCCCCCTGCGGACTTTGTGCTGCAACGGCGCCCCCCAAAGTAGGACCCTCTGTGGGAGACTTCTTCTCCCGTTTGGAAGCTTCGGCTTCCGAATCCCCAAGCGCAGTCCTTTTCCTCTTCTGGTCGCCTTCCCTCATGGAGATGCTCGCTCCCTCGGCTAGAATGGGCAGCGTTGGGGGCCCGCGTCCGCCCGCATTATCCTCCACAGTATCTTCCTTCAAGGGCTCCGGGCAAGGTGCGGTATGGAGCATATTTTCCAATACCGGATTTTCCAAACCCTCAGGGAGGGGGGCCGAACACCGAATCAACTTCGCCTTTGTTAGCCAGTCCTGGACAAAAAGCGAACTCTCGGAAATAACTTCATAACAAAGAAGAGATAGTATGTTCGGCCGGAAGATGCCTTACCTGTTCGGCGGCGCGGTTACTACTCAGGCCCACGTCCTCAGAGATTTCCGGACACTCCACCTGAGGTCCGAAGAATGACTTGTACATCTCCTCGTGCGTCAGGCCGAGAAAATTTTGATTCGGCGGCGCGGTTACTACTCAGGCCCACGTCCTCGGAGATTTCCGGACACTCCACCTGAGGTCCGAAGAATGACTTGTACATCTCCCCGTGCGTCAGGCCGAGATAATTTTGAATGACGCGCGGTCCCTCGGGATTGAACTCCCATAGGTGAAGAGGCCGGCGTTTGCAAGGCTGGGCTTGACGAACCAGCATAACTTGTATTACCGCGACCAAACTGAAATCTCCATTGAAGAGATCTCGAATGCGGCTTTGTAGTATAGGCACGTCCTTGGCTGGCTCCCAGCTCAGACCTCTGCTGATCCATGACATCAGTTGTGATGGAGGGCCCGAGCAGAAAACAGGGGCGGCCGCCCACTTGGCACTTCTAGGAGCCGTGATGTAGAACCACTCCTGTTGCCACAATTTAGACACCTCCGGGATGGAACCTTTGGGCCACGGAGCTCCCGTCATCTTGCGTATTGAGGCACCTCCACACGCTGCATGTTGCCCCTCGATCATCTTCGGCTTCACTTCAAAGGTCTTGAGCCAGAGGCCAAAGTGAGGGGTGACCCGGAGGAAGGCCTCGCACACGATAATGAATGTCGTGATATGAAGAAAAGAGTCTGGAGCTAGATCATGGAAGTCTAGCCCGTAATAAAACATCAGACCCCTGACGAACGGATCCAAAGCGAGGACTAGACCTCGGAGGAAGTGGGAGACGAACACGACGTTCTCGTTGGGTTCGGGGGTGGGAACGGCCTGCCCTTGGGGAGGCAGCCGATGCAAAATCTCGGCGGTCAGATATCTGGCCTCCCTCAACTTCTTGATGTCTTTTTCCGTGACGGGGGAAGGCATCCATCGGCCTTGAAGGCTAGATCCGGACATGACTGGAGGTTCAGAGCACCTGACCTGAACTTCGGGCGTTTGGGCTTGAGATGGGGGAAGGATTCGATTGAGCACGGGAGGGAAAAATAAAAGCCTTGTCCCCTTTATAAAGAGGGTGAATATCAAGCGTCCTCTCCGTGTCCTCTTGGACTTGCCTATAATCTAGGAGTCCTAGAAGCGGTTGGGTTACCCACGCCCGTATTGATGAGAATCCCGGGATAAGGGGACATGATCTCTGCTTTAACAAGACGTGCCAAGGAAACCGCCTCGCATGACGTGCTGAGGTGGGATAATGAAATGACTCGAATAAAGGCTTGGCCGTGGTGTGACACGCTACGGAATACGTCAGCAGATTAGATTGGTGTAAATATTATTCTCTCTATGGCAATATGTGGAAACTTATTTTGCAGAGCCGGACACTATCTTTGTGTTCAAAATCTTCTATGAAGTACTTGGAGGAGGAACCCGCCTTGCAATGCCGAAGACAATCTGTGTGCCGGACTCATCGCCATTGAAGCCTGGTTCAGGGGCTACTGAGGGAGTCCTGGATTAGGGGGTGTTCGGATAGCCGGACTATACCTTCAGCCGGACTCCTGGACTATGAAGATACAAGATTGAAGACTTCGTCCCGTGTCCGGGAGGGACTTTCCTTGGCGTGGAAGGCAAGCTTGGCGATACGGATATGTAGATCTCCTACCATTGTAACCGACTCTATGTAACCCTAACCCTATCCGGTGTCTATATAAACCGGAGGGTTTTAGTCCGTAGGACAACATACACATCAACAATCATACCATAGGCTAGCTTCTAGGGTTTAGCCTCCTCGATCTCGTGGTAGATCTACTCTTGTACTACCCATATCATCAATATTAATCAAGCAGGACGTAGGGTTTTACCTCCATCGAGAGGGCCCGAACCTGGATAAACTTCGTGTCCCTTGCCTCCTGTTACCATCCGGCCTAGACGCACAGTTCGGGAGCCCCTACCCGAGATCCGCCGGTTTTGACACCGACAGGGGTACTTTCGTAACTTACCCCACATTTCGGACAAGAGCGTCCCTAAGCCATGGTTCCCCCACTCCCATGCCATCTGCCCACCCATTTGTACACCGAGGCCGGCAAAACCCGCGAAGCCCCACACCCTCCTCCGTCCGCCACCCAGCCGGAGCCTCTTCCCCGACGACGTCGTCCACAACAACACCTCAACGTCCCTCATCCACCGTACCGGATGAGGATCCGTCGTCGATCTGGTCATCCCGCTGGTTCAGCCACCCCGTCCTCCACCTCCAAGGAGCTGCCCCGACGTTCCCCTCGTCTTTCGCGCCACCTCCATTCCCACACCGCCGTCTTCACCTGCACCACCGGAAGAGCATCACCATCACCATTTCCTCGGATGAAGCTGCGGCCTAATCGGCGCCACCAAAGAGGTTGTGCACTAATCGCCGCATTTTCTTCTTGATTCGATCTCACGGTGCTGTCGGCGCTCAGTCCCGAGCTGACACGGCGCGGCTCCATCCACAGCGGCGGCGCCGGCCACTTCCTCCACGGTGTCGCTCCCTCGGCGGCGACGTCCACATCAGTAGGAGCTACTGCAGCTTTAGCTCGTGCTCGCGCTGCTACTCTGCTCTTGCTCTCGGTCCCCTGCCTGGTCTGCTCTTGCTCGCACAACTGCTCTCGCTCTTGCTCTTGCTTCTGATGCTGCTCTGATTTAGCTGCACTTCAGTCGACTGAATCGAGTTTTGGGTCAGTCAATTTTCAGGGGGTGGGGGGCTCGCCGGAGTTAAGGAAGAACCAGCCGCAGTGGGGAGGGGGCTTGCCGGAGAGGTACCCCACTATCTATCTTAGGGTTCAGGGTGGGGGCGGTGGTTGCTGACGGTGGTGGGGCGGTGGCATGGGGATCGCTGGAGAAAAAGCTCGGCACAGGGGGGCTACAGGGATGGCCTGGGCGGCGGCGAACCGGGGTGGGGAGTGTTTTCGGGGCGGACGGGACGGTGCACTGCCGGCCGCGAGCGGCGGGGGGCGGTTGTTTGGCCGGTGCTGGCTGGTGGCTCAGGGGGTGGAGGTTGAAGATGAACTCCAGGCCCTTGATTTCGTATCCAACGGCTACAAAATCGACTGACCAAAGATGAAAAAGTCAGTCGACTGACGTGTAGCCTCACCTCTAGTGCATTCAGTTTCAACAGCAAAATTCAGTTTCAATAGTTAAGTTCAGTTTCGACAGTTAAATTCAGTTTCGACAGTTAAGTTCAGAGATGAGCGGCTGATGTATACATCTAGAACTTTGTGGTTATGTATTTTACGTCATCTATTGGAGATTCTATTAGAATTCCACTCAGGTTAACATTGTCTCTCTTGTCCTACTTCAGCCTCAGCGCCGTACAACTCACCGGAGCTGCTCCAACGACGAAACCCTCCATCACAGCGGAGCAGTACCTCGGCTCCATCTCTAGACTCCTAAGGTCTTCTTCCCCTCCTCCGACAGCCAAGTCAGCCGGAGCATCCTCACCGGCCAACCCAATCACGCTGAGATCAACATGGCTTCGCCAAAGAGGTTGTACACTTCTTGTGGTTTGACTTAATCTCACTAGGGATGGCAGTTTTGCCCATGGGTATGGGTACCCGTGGGTACCCTACCCGAAAACAATGGGTATGGGCAAGACTTGAAGAGATTTTCTACCCACGGGTAATGGGTACCCATACCCGCAAAATATATGGGTAGGGCATGGGTAAGAAATTATGCCCACGGGTAACCCAATGGATACCCAGCAAAAATTAATAAATGAAAATAACTCCTATAACATGTGGGGTTAACATCCAACTCATATGGTCCAACCCTAAATCTCGTATTCCTTAAACAAGTCATAGCTCATAGGCTCATAATCACCTGCTCGCCACTCCTCAAACGTCCTATGTGACTCCTCAAAAGATGAAATATCGACTCTTAGCTACCAGACTCTTGTCGAACACTCGATCCAGTGATCCCCAATTCCCACCACCGCCTTCCACTACGTCGGCCTTCCACCAACCGCCGCTCATACTCCCCTAATGCCTCCAAGAGGCCACCCACTGGAGGAGGCAACATACGTGTTATACTACTCTACCATGATCAATTGAATTTTGAACTCATTTCTCTACCTCATAATAATTTGACTGCTATATATTGTACCCAATGGATACCCATTGGGTATAGGATACCTGATGGGTATGGGCATGGGTGTCAGTTTATACCCATGGGTATTGAAGTGGGTGGGTATAGAAAGTTCCTATGGGTATGGGTTTGGGTAGAAGGAGGTTGTACCCGCCCATACCCTACCCATTGCCATCCCTAAATCTCACCATGCTTGTTTGCATCCTGTGATCTTCCAATTCTTGTGAACCAAACACCCAGATTGGCAGAAATACTGTGTTTTAAAATTCTTTGTTTTGCACGTGCATTCCTATCCTATTGCTGTCTATTTCCTATCCCTGCATTGTTAGAATCCTCAAATTCAAACAAGCCCTTACACAATTACTTTTGTTATAGATATGTGTCAAAGAAAACCTTGTGTGGTTTGTCCTGCTCCTGCGGTGTTGTGTTCCACCTCAGCTCAGCTGCTCCAATGACGGAAGGGTTCACCACAGTAGGGATCCTCTCTCCAGACTGTCTTTCGCCGCCTCAGATCTTCTTCCCCGCCGCCGGCAGCCACGACAACTGCATTACCATCATCAACTGAGCAGATGACCTTGAGGACTACTCGGGTTCGCAAGAGAGGTCGCACTCTTCCGTGTCTGCTTACATTATGCATTGCTTAATATGATGACATGCTACTTTATCATCGTGTTCACCTATTAGACTCCGACTCAGGTCCAAACTTATGCTGAAACTTGAGTTTTTAAATGGTTGTGGGGTACATATTGGGGCAACAATCAGTACTATCTGTCTACTATCTGGTTAATCTCGGGTGTCTACTATGAGTTTCATGTTGGGTGCAAACAAACATTAAAGGAGCCATTATCTGTATTTTTTTAACTAAAGCTATTATCTGCCTGCTATCATTTGTTTTGGGTCTATCCACAGTTTGCTACCATCACTCTGGATTTGTGCATGCACTCCTTACATAATCTCACTATGTTTTATTCCTATGCATGTCAGTTATTGTACACAATGGAACTGAACATGTAGAGGAAAAGAGACGAGCCTTGCGTGGCAATAAAATTTCATGCAGACGTCGCTCCATGGTGGGCGCAAAGGCAGCCCCCCTCCACCCATTTCGGATCGTAATCAAGAGGAAGATAAATGTTCTGAGGGGGATTCAGAAGCAAAAGACCACTCATATTTACCCCATGAGGTCTTCGCTCTAACGTGGCATGCTGATGTTAGTAAAATCATGCATATGGTGCCTTGCATTGCTTACTGTATACATCAAAGATGTCATCTGCTTAGTTTAGACATGCTTTGTGTCAATGCCATCTGTTTAGTTTCTTTATCATATATGTGAATCATGCAATGCCATCTTGTTTAGCCATGCATCATATATGTGAATTTTGCAATGCCACCCTGGTTAGCCAGTCATCTTATATGTGAATTATATCATGACATCATTTTTTTATTACGTGTTAAATTTGTCAACAATTTTAGTGTATTCAATTACTCTTCCTTTGCATCAGCCATTCGACACGGTCATGGAAAAATCTGGAGTGGAAACAAGGTCTTTAGAGAAGACAATGTTATCTGACGAAGCGCATGTCTTGCTGGTTACAGATAGCTCCTCGGAGGAGGATTCAGAGATAGATGAACAGTCCTATCCCCCCCCCGAGGTGCATGCTCTAACTTGGTAGGGTTATGTTGCTCATATCGTGCGCATGGTATCTTGCATTGCTATGTCATTTGCTTAGTTTAGACATGCTTTGTGTGAATGCCACATGTTTAGTGTCTAATTACCATATATGTGAATTATGCAATGCCATTTTGTTGCAAGACATTATATATGTGAATTATGCAATGCTATCTTGTTGCAAGGCATTATATATGTGAATTATGCAATGCCATGTTGTTTAGCCAAGTGTCATATATGTGAACTATATCATGCCGTCCTTTTTTTGTATTTCTCATTGCTTTTGTCGACAATGTTTGTATATTCAACTACTCTTCCTGTGCATCAGCCATTTGAATTGGTGATGGAGAAATCTGGAGTGAAACAAGGTCTTCACAGCAGACAATGCTACCTGGTGAAGCAGATATCTTGTTGGTTATAGATAGCTCTTCAGAGGAGGATTCAGAGGCAGATGACCAGTCCTATTATCCCCCTGAGGTGTATGCTCAAACTTGGCAGGGTTATATTACTCATATCATGCATATGTTGTATTTCAATGCTTAGTTTTTACATCATATACACGATATTGAATGCCATCTCCTTAGTTGGCACATCATATATGTGATTGCCCTCTGCTCACTTCCTTAGTATATAAATCATATATTTGAATTATATCATGCCATGATGTTTACATAGATAGCATGTATCTGAATTATGGCATGCCAACCCATTTTCTAAAGACATAATATAGTTATATCATCTCATCCTGTTCACACTTCACATAGTCATCATATTTTGAATTATGTCATTCTATCTGTGAATTATATCATGCCATCATGTTTCCATTGACGGCATGTTTGTGATTTATGGCATGCCAACCACTTTAATAGACACATCGTACAGTTATATCATGTCATCCTGTTTACATAGTCATCATATTTTGAAGTATGTCATTCTATCCTGTTTAGTTAGCCATCATACATGTGAAATTGTGTCATGCTATCCTGTTTAATTAGCCATCATATATGTGAAATTATGTCCTGCTATTCTGTTTGGTTAGACAACATAAAACGTGAATTATTTCATGCCCTGTTTTCTTCCCTACTATCCATTGTACCTGTCTATCTTACAATGTCTGTACATTCAATTACTTTTCTTGTTTATCAGCCATTTCAATTGGAGGGGGTGATGGCAGTATCTGTGGGTAAAAACACGGTCTTCAGAAAAGAATGTGCTACCTGTCGATGGAGATAGAACCACGGTTGTACTTGCCCAAGAACCAGCCCCACCACACATAACCCAGACTCACGTAGATTGTACCCCTACCCAGTTGGACAGAGAACCAGCTACACCCCTTCTAACCCCAACCCCAGTAGATAGTAACCCAGTTCCCGTTGACACAGCACCGTATCCATCACAGAGCACCAAAACACGAGCAGTTAGTAAGGCAACTGCAGTGCCCAAAGCACGAGGACCACCACTCTGAACCCCAATTCAATGCTTAAAGCAGAAGAAGAATTGTTCTCAGGTCAGGTTCTGTAGCTACGGTTCATACTACTTTGCTCTTGCATCACTGTATTTACTCATACCAACTAATTTCAAATTTGAAGGATGCAATTGAAACTCCAATGGTGCAACAGGTATGTTTTAAACCTGTTTCTTTAACGTGTTTGTTGTTGTAACTTGCTCTATGTTGATTTCAGTTTCAAGTGAATAAATAGTTATATTCTCATGCCATGCACCTTACAAGTGTTGTTATTGCTGTGTAGTTTCCCACACTTATATTCTATCTAAGCTACTTTGTCTTAAATAGATATGATTTGAACGGTATCTATCTTGATTTGGCAACATAAACTAGAATGATATAGACCATACAGTGACCATACTACATAGATATATGTGATGTGTTTGTTTGTTTGTTTGTTTCTCTTTTAGAATGCGGATAAAATATTGGAGAAGAGTACCCCGTTATGCAATGGTACAAGAAGTAATGCAAATAAGGTTCAAGATAGTGAGACATCCCTGTTGGTCTCCAAGAAAGCTGATAAAAAGTATATTGAAGGCACTGAGACAACCCCAAAGTCCTGTCTTGATGTAGTGTTCGAGTTACTGGCTACTGCTGCTGGCACCAGCTCTTCGAACTTGCTGCCTGAATCAGTTCGGCTTCTTGAGTCTCAACTTCAAGTTGAAAGACATCAATCAGATGTTATGCGACAGGAAGCCAAAGGACTGAGGAAGTCCCTGCAGAACTCAGATGCATACTTTCTGGTGCAACAGCAAGTGCTGGAGGATTTAAGCGCCAAACAAGAGAAAGTTAATAAGCTTGCTAAGCATCTTGCCAGCATTATGGGTACCCAGGATATTGTTTCTTGAGCTCTTCTGAAGTGGTTTCAGTTCTGGACTTGTTTTTCTGTGGCGTTTATATGCTGCTTTGTTCCCTATATTTGCACTAGTGGCGAACTTTGATGCCTAGTGGATGTAATATGTGTAATAGCCGTGATAGCCTAACATAAGTTGCTTGCCTGTTTATTTCCTTATTGTCTTGTTTATTTGTTTTCTTGTAGTCAGTGCAGTTTTTTTCCGCGGTTTGCTAGTGGCCGCAATAACCTATTTTTTAAAACTAGGCCACATTAACCATGTGCTACATATTTACTATAGTTAACATGGACCTCGTATGGGCCGTAGAAACAATGGGCCTTCTAAGGTCCGTAGAAACAATGGGCCTTCTACGGGGCGTAGAAACCATGGGCCTTATACGGGCCGTTGACACAATGGGCCTTCTACGGCCCATATCATCAATGGGCCTTCTACGGGTCGTATGATCGGTTGGCCAAACATGGGCCAATAACAGACCACCTTATGGTCGTAAATGGGCTAGAGTTGAAATCGCCCGTTCATGGGCCGACCATAACGGGTCGTCGTTAATCGACCGTATTTGATGACGCTATGAAAATGGCCCAACGTATTAACGAGCCACAAGCGGGCCGACTGTAACCACAGGCTGAATTTGGCCCACAAGCAGAAAATGACAGTAACGGGCCAAAAGTAAACGAATGCTGGAAATGAGCCCAAGAATAAATGGGCCCTGAGAAGGCCGAAAGATAACATGGGCTGGAAACGGCCCAACGAAATAATGGGTCGTTAATGGGTATAAAGTGATACACTGTTCATTACGGGCTAGTTTTACCACGGGCCGAGGGTTACTAAGGGCCTCATATGGGCCGAAAGACATCATGGGCCATACATGGGCTGGAAGTTAAAACGGGCTGGAATTATATTGGACGGCCCAGATGACGCTACTGGGCCTAATTCGGATAGGCCGTAAACGGGCCCTGGGTTAGCGGGCTATAAATGGGCTATATGCGAACATGCCGTTAACAGGCTTGCCATGGGTCAGCCCACCACCTTTTGACCAAGTCAAACGGGCCAGCCTTTTCATAGGAATGGGCCTCTGTTGGGCCGTGCCATGTGTCGACATATCATAGGCGCTTTGGGTCCAATGAGTGGATGACATCTGTCCCAACAGCGAGCCGACACGTGTTCCCTCCAGCCAATGATGATTTTACACGTGGAAAATCCCCATTGGTCGGGGCTGTTAACGGGTTATCGGATCCAAAACCGGACCCGATAGCTTAACGGCGTTCCATTACGGTGGATGCCACGTGTCAGTCACCCTTGACGAAAGCACTTCTGTGACGCGTGAATTATCGTCATGGAAGTGGACACTTCCGTGATGATAATTTTGGTAATGTCAAGGAACACTTCTACGACAGCACATGTATGACTATCTTGATTCTTTCATAAAATTTTCATGGATGTACATGCATGACAGAAAACGTGACCTACTGTTACAAACACGTATCATCACGGAAGTGTATTTTTTTTGTAGTGACCACTTTAAGCCTTGCAAGCAATGTGATTAATGAGTTAGTTACGGGATGTTGCATTACGGAACGAGTAAAGAGACTAGCCAGTAACGACATTGAACTAGGTATTGAGATACCGACGACCGAATCTCGTGCAAGTTACAAACCGATGACAAAGGGAACAACGTATGTTGTTATGTGGTTTGACCGATAAAGAACTTCGTAGAATATGTAGGAACCAATATGAGCATCCAGGTTCCGCTATTGGTTATTGACTGGAGATGAGTCTCGGTCATGTCTACATAGTTCTCGAACCTGTAGGGTCCGCACACTTAACGTTCGGTGACGATCGATATTATGAGCTTATGTGTTTTGATGTACCGATGGTAGTTCGGAGTCCCGGATATGATCACAGACCTGATGAGGAGTCTCGAAATGGTCGAGACATAAAGATCGATATATTGGAAGGCTATGTTTGGACATCAGAATGGTTCCAGGTGAGTTCAGGCATTTACCGGAGTACCGGGGGTTACCGGAACCCCCCGGGGAGTGTATGGGCCTTAATGGGCCTTAGTGGGAGAGAGGAGGTGGCCTAGGTGGGGGCACGCCCCCCATGTTCAATCCGAAGTGGGTTGGGGGAGGGGCAGCCCCCCTTTCCTTCTCCCTCTCTCCCCCTTCCTTCTCTCCTACTCCAACAAGGGAAAGGGGGAATCCTACTCCCGCTGGGAGTAGGATGTTGGGGATCGTAGCAGAAATTTAAAATTTTCTACGCATCACCAAGATCAATCTATGGAGTAATCTAGCAACGAGGGGAAGGAGGGTGCATCTACATACCCTTGTAGATCGATAAGCGGAAGCGTTCAAGTGAACGGGGTTGATGGAGTCGTACTCGTCGTGATCCAAATCACCGATGATCCTACCGCCGAACGGACGGCACCTCCGTGTTCAACACACATACGGAACGGAGACATCTCCCACGCCTTGATCCAGCAAGGAGGAAGGAGAGGTTGAGGAAGAGAGTCCAACAGCAGCACGACGGCGTGGTGGTGATGGAGTGGCAGTTCTCCGGCAGGGCTTCGCCAAGCTCACGCGGAGGAGGAGAGGTATTGGAGGGGAGGGGCTGTGCCAGGTTCAAGGGTATGGCCGCCCTCCCACCCCTTCACTATTTATAGGTGGGGAGAGAGGGGGCCAGCCCCCCTAGATCCCATCTAGGGTTGGGGGCGGCGGCCAAAGGGGGGAGGAGTGCCTCCCAAGTCAAGTGGAGGCCCTCCCCCTTAGGGTTTCCCCTCTCCCATGCGCATGGCCCTTGGGGGGGCTGGTGCCCTTGGCCCATTAAGGTTAGGGCGCCCCCCTACAGCCCATGCTGCTGTATTGGACGTGGTGGAACATTTTCCGGACCTCCGGACCCCTCCGGAATCCTCCGGAACCTTCCGGAAGCTTCCCGGTACAATACCGGAAAAAACCGAACTTTTCCTGGAACCCGAACAACAACTTTCCATATATAAATCTTTACCTCGGACCATTCCAGAACTCCTCGTGACGTCCGGGATCTCATCCGGGACTCCGAACAACATTCGGTAATCACATACAAGTCTTCCTAATAACCCTAGCGTCATCGAACCTTAAGTGTGTAGAACCTACGGGTTCGGGAACCATGCAGACATGACCAAGACAACTCTCCGGCCAATAACCAACAGCGGGATCTGGATACCCATGTTGGCTCCCACATGTTCCACGATGATCTCATCGGATGAACCACGATGTCGAGGATTCAATCAATCCCGTATTCAATTCCCTTTGTCCAGCGGTATTGTACTTGCCCGAGATTCGATCGTCGGTATCCTGATACCTTGTTCAATCTCGTTACCGGCAAGTCTCTTTACTCGTTCCGTAACACATCATATCATGATCAACTCCTTGGTCACATTGTGCACATTATGATGATGTCCTATCGAGTGGGCCCAGAGATACCTCTCCGTTTACACGGAGTGACAAATCCCAGTCTCGATTCGTGCCAACCCAACAGACACTTTCGGAGATACCTGTAGTGTACCTTTATAGCCACCCAGTTACGTTGTGATGTTTGGCACACCCAAAGCACTCCTACGGTATCCGGGAGTTGCACAATCTCATGGTCTAAGGAAATGATACTTGACATTAGAAAAGCTTTAGCAAATGAACTACACGATCTTGTGCTAGGCTCAGGATTGGGTCTTGTCCATCACATCATTCTCCTAATGATGTGATCCCATTATCAACGACATCCAATGTCCATGGTCAGGAAACCGTAACCATCTATTGATCAACGAGCTAGTCAACTAGAGGCTTATTAGGGACATGGTGTTGTCTATTTATCCACACATGTATCTGAGTTTCCTATCAATACAATTCTAGCATGGATAATAAACGATTATCATGAACAATGAAATATAATAATAATAACTAATTTATTATTGCCTCTAGGGCATATTTCCAACAGTCTCCCACTTGCACTAGAGTCAATAATCTAGTTCACATCGCCATGTGATTAACACTCACAGGTCACATCGCCATGTGACCAACATCCAAAGAGTTTACTAGACTCAATAATCTAGTTCACATCACTATGTGGTTAACACTCAATGAGTTCTGGGTTTGATCATGTTATGCTTGTGAGAGAGGTTGTAGTCAACGGGTCTTGCCATATTCAGATCCCTATGTATTTCTCAAAACTTTATGTCATATCGTAGATGCTGCTACCACGTCCCACTTGGAGCTATTCCAAATTGTTGCTCCATTATACGTATCCGGTATCTCTACTCAGAGCTATCCGGATAGGTGTTAAGCTTGCATCGACGTAACTCTTTACGTCGAACTCTTTATCACCTCCATAACCGAGAAACATTTCCTTATTCCTCTAAGGACAATTTTGACCGCTATCTGGTGATCCAGTCCTAGATCACCTTTGTACCCTCTTGCCAGACATGTGGCAAGGCACACATCAGGTGCGGTACTCAGCATGGCATACCATATAGAGCCTATGACAAGAGCATAGGGGACGACCTTCGTCCTTCCTCTTTCTTCTGCCGTGGTCAAGCTTTGAGTCTTACTCAATTTCACACCTTACAACTCAGGTAAGAACCCCTCTTTGACTGATCTATTTTGAACTCCTTCAAAAACATGTCAATGTGTGCGTTCTTTGAAAGTATCATCAGGCGTTTTGATCTATCTCTATAGATCTTGATGCCCAATATGTAAGCAGCTTTATCCAGGTCTTCCTTTGAAAAACACTCTTCAAACAACCGTTTATGCTTTCCAGAAATTCTACATCATTTCAAATCAACAATATGTCATCCACATATACTTATCAGAAATGTTGTAGTGCTCCCACTCACTTTCTTGTAAATACAAGTTTCTAGCAAACATTGTATAAACCTAAAAGCTTTGATCACTCCATCAAAACATATATTTCGATTCCGAGATGCTTGTTCTAGTCCATAGAAGGATTGTTGGAGCCAGCATACCTTTTAGCATCCTTAGGATCGTTAAAACCTTTTATTGTATCACATACAACTTTCCTTACGAAAACTGGTAAGAAAACTTGTTTTGACATCCATCTGTAAGATTTCATAATCGAAAAATACAGCTAATGCTAACATGATTCCGACGGACTTAAGCATCGCTACGGACGAGAAATTCTCATCGTAGTCAACTCCTTGAACTTGTGAAAAGACTCTTTCCCACAAGTCGAGCTTCATAGACGGTAACATTACCGCCCACGTCTGTCTTCTTCTTAAAGATCCATTTATCTCAATGGCTTGCCGATCATCGGGCAAGTCCACCAAAGGCCATACTTTGTTCTGATATATGGATCCTATCTCGGATTTCATGGCTTCTAACCATTTGTCGGAATACGGGCCCACCATCGCTTCTCCATAGCTCGTAGGTCCATTGTTGTCTAACAACATGATATCTGAGACAGGATTACCGTACCACTCAGGAGTAGTACATATCCTTGTCGACCTACGAGGTTCGATAGCAACTTGATCCGAAGCTTCAAGATCACTATCATTAACTTCCTATTCAACAGACGTAGGCGCCACAGAAAACATCTTTCTGTGTTGCATCACTCTCTGGTTGAAGTAAATGTTCGACAACCTCATCAAGTTCTATCTTCCTCCCACTCAATTCTTTCGAGAGAAACTCCTTCTCGAGAAAGGACCTGTTCTTAGTGACAAACAATTTGCCCTCGGATCTGAGATAGAAGGTGTACCCAACTGTCACCTTTGGGTATCCTATGAAGATGTGTTTGTCCGCTTTGGGTTCGAGCTTCTCCGACTGAAGCCTTAAGCATCGCAGCCCCAAACATTAAGAAACGACAACTTTGGTTTCTTGTCAAACCAATGTTCATACGGCGTCGTCTCAACGGACTTATATGTTGTCCTATCTAAAGTGAATGCAGCTATCTCTAATGCATAACCTCAAAATAATAGAGGTAGGTCATAGATCGCACCATATCTCATAAGGTTCGATTACGACGTCCGGACACACCATTACCCTGTGGTGTTCCAGGTGGCTTCAACTGTGAAAAAATTCCACAATGTCTTAAGTGATTGCCAAACTCATAACTCAGAAAATCCCCTTTTGATCAGATCGTAGGAACATGATCTTATTGTTATGATGATTCTTAACTTCACTCTGAAATCGCTTGAACTTTTCAAACATTTCAGACTTGTGCTTCGTTAAGTAGATATACCTATATCTACCCAAATCGTCAGTGAAGATGAGAAAATAGCGATATCCACCGCACGCTACAATTCTCATTGGATCACACGCATCAGCATGCATGATTTCCAACAAGTCACTTGCCCGTTTCATTGTACCTGAAAACGGGGTCTTGGTCATCCTGCCCATGAGGCATGGCTCGCATGTGTCAAGTGATTCGAAATCAAGTGACTCCAAACATCCATCGACATGGAGTTTCTTCATGCATCTTACGCCAATATGACCTAAGCGGCAGTGCCATGAGAAAGTGGTACTATCATTATTAACTCTACATCTTTTAGCGTGAACATGTGTATTACCACGACCGAGATTCAATGAACCATTCACATAGGGTGCATGACCATGAAAGGTATCATTCATGTAAACAGAATAACCATTATTCTCTAACTTAAATGAATGACCGTATTGCAATAAACATGATCTAATCATATTCATGCTCAACGTAGACACCTGATAACATTTATCTAGGTTCAATACTAATCCCGAAGGCAGATGGAGCGCGCGATGGTGATCTCATCAACTTTGGAAACACTTCCAACACACATCGTCACCTCGCCCTTAGCCAGTCTCCGTTTACTCCGTAGCTTTTGCTTCAAGTCACCAATAATAGCAACTGAACTGGTATCCAATACCCAGGTGCTACCAGGAGTACAAGTGAGGTACACATTAATAACACGTATATACTTTGAAGTTGCCAGCCTTCTTATCTACCATGCATTTGGGGTAATTCCGCTACCAGTGACCGTTCCCCTTACAATAGAAGCACTTAGTCTCGGGTTTGGGTTCAACCATGGGTTCCTTCACTGGAGCGGCAACTGGTTTGCCATCCATGAAGTTTCCCTTCTAGCCCTTGCCCTTCTTGAAACCAGTGGTCTTGTTAAACCATCAACACTTGATGCTCCTTCTTGATTTCTACCTTTTGCGGTCTTAAGCACCGCGAACAGCTCCGGGATCAACTCCATCCCTTGCATGTCATAGTTCATCATGAAGATCTAGTAGCTTAGTGATAGTGGCTAGAGAACTCTATCAATCACTATCTTATCTGGAAGTTTAACTCCCACTTGATTTAAGTGATTGTAGCACCCAGACATTCTGAGCACATGCTCACTAGCTGAGCTATTCTCCTCCATCCTGTTGGCAAAAGAACTTGTCAGAGGTCTCACACCTCTCAACATGGGCATGAGCCTGAAATCCCAATTTTAGCTCTTGGAACATCTCATATGTTCTATGGCATTCAAAACGTCATTGGAATCCCGATTCTAAGCCGTAAAGTATGGTGCACTAAACTATCAAGTAGTCATCAGGATGTGTCTGTCGGGTGTTCACAACATCCACAGATGACGTTGTAGGGGTTTGCACATCGAGCGGTGCATCAAAGACGTAAGCCTTCTATGTAGCAGTGAGGACACTCCTCGGACTACGAACCTAGTCCGCATCATTGCTTACAATATCTTTCAACTTAATATTTCTCTAGGAACGTATTGAAACAGGGAGCTACAATGTGAGCTATTTATCTACAACATATTTGCAAAGACAATTTAGACTATGTTCATGATAATTGAGTTCATCTAATTAAATTATTTAATGAACTCCCACTCAGATAGACATCCCTCTAGTCATCTAAGTGAAACATGATCTGAATCGACTAGGCCGTGTCCGATCATCACGTGAGACGGACTAGTCATCAACGGTGAACATCTCATGTTGATCGTATCTTCTATACGACTCATGTTCGACCTTTCGGTCTTCCGTGTTCCGAGGCCATGTCTGTACATGCTAGGCTCGTCAAGTCAACCTAAGTGTTTCGCATGTGTCCCGAGGCCATGTCTGTACATGCTAGGCTCGTCAACACCCGTTGTATTCGAACGTTAGAATCTATCACACCCGATCATCACGTGGTGCTTCGAAACAACGAACCTTCACAACGGTGCACAGTTAGGGGGAACACTTTTCTTGAAATTTTAGTGAGGAATCATCTTATTTAAGCTACCGTCATTCTAAGCAAATAAGATGTAAAACATGATAAACATCACATGCAATCAAATAGTGACATGATATGGCCAATATCATTTTGCTCCTTTTGATCTCCATCTTCGGGGCTCCATGATCATCGTTGTCACCGGCATGACACCATGATCTCCATCATCATGATCTCCATCATCGTGTCTTCTTGAAGTTGTCTTGTCATCTATTACTTCTACTACTATGGCTAATGCTTTAGCAATAAAGTAAAGTAATTACATGACGTTTATGTTGACACACAAGTCATAAATAAATTAAGACAACTCCTATGGCTCCTACCAGTTGTCATACTCATCGACATGCAAGTCGTGATTCCTATTACAAGAACATGATCAATCTCATACATCACATATATCATTCATCACATCCTTTTGGCCATATCACATCACAAGGCATATGCTGCAAAAACAAGTTAGACGTCCTCTAATTGTTATTGCAAGTTTTTACGTGGCTGCTATAGGTTTCTAGCAAGAACGTTTCTTACCTACGCGAAAACCACAACGTGATATGCCAATTTCTATTTACCCTTCATAAGGACCCTTTTCATCGAATCCGATCCGACTAAAGTGGGAGAGACAGACACCCGCTGGCCACCTTATGCAACTAGTGCATGTCAGTCGGTGGAACCAGTCTCACGTAAGCGTACGTGTAAGGTCGGTCTGGGCCGCTTCATCCCACGATGTCGCCGAATCAAGATAAGACTAGTAACGGCAAGTAAATTGACAATATCGACGCCCACAACAACTTGTGTTCTACTCGTGCATAGAAACTACGCATAGACCTAGCTCATGATGCCACTGTTGGGGATCGTAGTAGAAATTTAAAATTTTCTACGCATCACAAAGATCAATCTATGGAGTAATCTAGCAACGAGGGGAAGGAGAGTGCATCTACATACCCTTGTAGATCGATAAGCGGAAGTGTTCAAGTGAACGGGGTTGATGGAGTCGTACTCGTCGTGATCCAAATCACCGATGATCCTAGCGCCGAACGGACGGCACCTCTGCGTTCAACACACATACGGAATGGAGACGTCTCCCACGCCTTGGTCCAGCAAGGAGGAAGGAGAGTTGAGTAAGAGAGTCCAACAGCAGCACGACGGCGTGGTGGTGATGGAGTGGCAGTTCTCCGGCAGGGCTTCGCCAAGCTCACGCGGAGGAGGAGAGGTATTGGAGGGGAGGGGCTGCGCCAGGTTCAAGGGTATGGCCGCCCTCCCACCCCTCCACTATTTATAGGTGGGGAGAGAGGGGGCCGGCCCCCCTAGATCCCATCTAGGGTTGGGGGCGGCGGCCAAAGGGGGGAGGAGTGCCTCCCAAGTCAAGTGGAGGCCCTCCCCCTTAGGGTTTCCCCTCTCCCATGCGCATGGGCCTTGGGGGGGCTGGTGCCCTTGGCCCATTAAGGTTAGGGCGCCCCCCTACAGCCCATGCTGTTGTATTGGACGTGGTGGAACATTTTCCGGACCTCCGGACCCCTCCGGAAGCTTCCCGGTACAATACCGGAAAAAACCGAACTTTTCCCGGAACCCGAACAACAACTTTCCATATATAAATATTTACCTACGGACCATTCCTGAACTCCTCGTGACGTCCGGGATCTCATCCGGGACTCCGAACAACATTCGGTAATCACATACAAGTCTTCCTAATAACCCTAGCGTCATCGAACCTTAAGTGTGTAGACCCTACGGGTTCGGGAACCATGCAGACATGACCGAGACAACTCTCCGGCCAATAACCAACAGCGGGATCTGGATACCCATGTTGGCTCCCACATGTTCCACGATGATCTCATCGGATGAACCACGATGTCGAGGATTCAATCAATCCCGTATTCAATTCCCTTTATCCAGCGGTATTGTACTTGCCCGAGATTCGATCGTCGGTATCCCGATACCTTGTTCAATCTCGTTACCGGCAAGTCTCTTTACTCGTTCTGTAACACATCATCCCGTGATCAACTCCTTGGTCACATTGTGCACATTATGATGATGTCCTACCGAGTGGGCCCAGAGATACCTCTCCGTTTACACGGAGTGACAAATCCCAGTCTCGATTCGTGCCAACCCAACAGACACTTTTGGAGATACCTGTAGTGTACCTTTATAGCCACCTAGTTACGTTGTGACGTTTGGCACACCCAAAGCACTCCTACGGTATTCGGGAGTTGCACAATCTCATGGTCTAAGGAAATGATACTTGAGATTAGAAAAGCTTTAGCAAACGAACTACACGATCTTGTGCTAGGCTCAGGATTGGGTCTTGTCCATCACGTCATTCTCCTAATGATGTGATCCTGTTATCAATGACATCCAATGTCCATGGTCAGGAAACCGTAACCATCTATTGATCAACGAGCTAGTCAACTAGAGGCTTATTAGGGACATGGTGTTGTCTATTTATCCACACATGTATCTGAGTTTCCTATCAATACAATTCTAGCATTGATAATAAACGATTATCATGAACAATGAAATATAATAATAATAACTAATTTATTATTGCCTCTAGGGCATATCTCCAACATAGGACTCCCCCCTTAGGGCACGCCATAGAGGGTCGGCCCTCCCCGTCCTCCACTCCTTTATATACAGGGGAGGGGGCACCCCATAGACACACAAGTTGATTGTTTACCCGGGTGCGGTGCCCCCCTTCATAGATTTCCACCTCGGTCATATCGTTGTAGTGCTTAGGCGAAGCCCTGCGTTGGTTACTTCATCATCACGCCATCGTGCTGATGAAGCTCTCCCTCGAAACTCAGCTGGATCTAGAGTTCGTGGGACGTCACCGAGTTGAACGTGTGCAAATCACGGAGGTGTCGTATCTTCAGTACTAGGATCGGTCGGATCGTGAAGACTTACGACTACATCAACCATGTTGTCATAACGCTTCCACTTACGGTCTACGATGGTACGTGGACAACACTCTCCCCTCTCGTTGCTATGCATCACCTAGATGGATCTTGCGTGTGCGTACACTAGTGCAGAACCGGGCAATAGCACCGGTTCGTAAGGCCCTTTAGTGCCGGTTTAGGAACCGGCACTAACGTTTCGGCACTAAAGCCCCCCCCCTTTAGTACCGGTTCAGCACGAACCGGTGCTAAAGGGGATCCACGTGGCACGAGCCAGCTCCGGGGGCCGGGAGCCCTTTAGTACCGGTTGGTAACACCAACCGGTACTAAATGCTTGTGGGTTTTTGTTTTATTTTGTATTTTTCAATTAAATTTGTGTTATCAATTTAATTTAGGATTGTTTTACGTTATAATGAGTTGTAGTCGTCATCATCATCATCGTCATCGCATATTAATAAATAAACTCTAGCTAGCTAAAAATCATCATAGTCGTCTAATTACCACTATTTAATCATCATAGTCATTACCGCTAGCTATCTAATCATCATCAACGCTGGCTAGCTTAAAGAGGAAACATTCACTTTGTAACAGAAGCAAAGATATCATCAAGTTCAACATAATCATCACCAACATCGAAGTTCAGGACACGGACATGAGACAAGTACTAATAGAGAGCATGAACTAGTAGCTACTGATCCTGCTGCTCCCTCTCAGGTAGAATAACATAGAACATGTATAGCTCTCCTGATTCATCATACTGGAGCATGCAGATGAATCTGTCTTCTAATCTTGGGTTGCGCTTCTCCTTGCTGCCCCCTAGTACTTCTCTGTGATCGTTAACAATTTTGCTCCAATCTTTCACTATTAAGCATTCTTCGCTTTCAGAAATCCTGAATGCACTCATGTGCAATGTAGGAAATCTTGGTCGTAAGCTAACCATTGACATGCGACCTTTTGTCTCGATCCACTGAGGCACAACTGTCATCGGAAGTCCCTGTTGAAGAACACCGTATAGTAATTAATATACTAAGCAATGAAAGTTTAGCTTCAAAAATAATGTATGCAAAAGATGCACTAATTAAGGACAAATATTTAAAATCTTACCATCTTTCGATTATAGATGTGACCGTAGTTCAATACGATCACCATTGGTCGCACGTTTTGAGTACTAACATTTCTAAGTTTAGGAAAAAAAATTGTCTTGACAGTATTAAGATCATCAAGCCATGAAACATAATGACTTATCTCCTCGTAGTTTAGTTGAGCCCCGGGGCAGTAGTAGGTCCTGTCTACCAAGCGCCGGACATGTTTGCTTGAACCGAAATAAGCTGACAATACAAATTAGTTGTCAACTATTTTTGAATAAACTGTATCAAAGACATAAACACATATGCATGCATGGTTGAGAAAAACTCACCAAATGGTAGAACTGGAGGCGTTTGCACATCGACCCAGATGTCTATATTACCTTCAATATCATCTTCCGGACGAATATCAAAGGTGATAACCATATCAGGCTCAAATGCATAAGCCTTGCATAGTGCTTGCCAAGTTTTGCATTCAAAATGGGTGTATGTGTCTCCATTATATAATTTGACGTTGAAAGTATACCCATGCTCCGTCTTCAAGTAAACTCTCTTTACCTCCATATCATCTATAGCACTAAAACCTATCTTATCCAAGACAAAAATTCTTGCATGGCACGGCATGCGCTAGTAGAATAGTGAAAATTTAAAATTATAAGTTGAAGCAAATGAAGCATAAGTTTTGCATTCAAATAATAATTGACAAAGTGACTTACTGTATCAACTTCGAATGTCTCATCCAGCTTGATGCTGAAGCGCCTACCATCAACAAGGAAATTTTGGTCGCACAGGCCGCGCTGGTCTTCACAGTGTTCGCACATAATAAAATCTTTTTCGTCGTCAGATGACATTCCCTATGTTCATATAGGTGAAACATTAAACACCTATATCTAGCCAAATATATATTCATCTAACATTTGACATTAATATATCTAACTATATATTCAATTGACATTACTATATATTTAACTTTTCTATCTAATTCATCTAACATTTGACATTAATCTAACATTTATATAAACTCAAAATATATAAAAAATTAAATAAACAGAAAAACTCATTAACAAATAATATTTTAATTAGATCATCAAATCTCAGATACCTAAATTTTTCTTACTAAAAATAAACTAGTTATATTAATTATTGAACTAGTTCAAATCTCATATACCTAAATTTTCTTACTAAAAATAAACTAGTTATATTAATTATTCAACTAGTTCAAATCTCATATACCTAAATTTTCTTACTAAAAATAAACTAGTTATATTAATTATTGAACTAGTTCAAATCTCATATACCTAAATTTTCTTACTAAAAATAAACTAGTTATATTAATTATTGAACTAGTTCAAATCTCATATACCTAAATTTTCTTACTAAAAATAAACTAGTTATATTAATTATTGAACTAGTTCAAATCTCATATACCTAAATTTTCTTACTAAAAATAAACTAGTTATATTAATTATTGAACTAGTTCAAATCTCATATACCTAAATTTTCTTACTAAAAATAAACTAGTTATATTAATTATTGAACTAGTTCAAATCTCATATACCTAAATTTTCTTACTAAAAATAAACTAGTTATATTAATTATTCAACTAGTTCTAATCTCTAGTTCGACAATTTTACTATCTAGCTAGCTAATTCATCTAACATTCGACATTAATCTAACATTCGATCATCTAATTAACTTTTCTAAAAAACAGAAAATAAGTAAAAAAAATGTATGTGTGTGTGTATGTGTGTGTATACATATATGTGTGTACGTATGTGTGTATGTGTGTGTGTATGTGTGTGTGTGCGGCCCCGTACGCCGTCGCCCCGTACGTACGAGCGGGGGCGCCGGCGTATGGGGCGGGGGCGGCGGCGTACGGGGCGGGGGCGCCGGCGTTCGGGGCGGCGGGGGGGACAGACGGCGGCGCGCGGCGTTCGGGGCGGACGACGCGCGGCGCGGCGGCCGGGTACGCGCGAGGAGAGAGCGAGATACGTACGGACGGCGGCGCGGGACGACGACGGGACCGCGGCGCGGGACGACGACGGACGGCGGCGCGCGGCGTTCGGGGCGGTGGCGGGGACGACGACGACGACGGGCGACGGGCGGCGACGACGGGAGCGGCGCGCGAGAGGTTGACGAAAGAAGTGGGGAGATGTAACTGAAATTTCATAAGTGCTGTATATATAGGGTGAGCCTTTAGTACCGGTTGGAGCCACCAACCGGTACTAAAGGCCTACTTTGGCCAGGCAAAGAGGCGGGAAGAGCAGGCCTTTAGTACCGGTTGGTGGATCCAACCGGTACTAAAGGGTGGTCTTTAGTACCGGTTGGAGCCACCAACCGGTACTAAAGGCCTTGCGCTGCCACCCCAAAGTTTAGTCCCACCTCGCCCGGCGAAGGGCAGCCGCACTGGTTTATAAACCCAGCCGCGGCTACCTCTTCGAACTCCTCTATATAGCAGGCTTCTGGGCCTAATTAATTAGGGCGCGCTGCCCTGTGAGTCTGCTGGCCCTTCTGGGCCTGCATTTGCTGCACACCCTAGGTCTGGCAGGCCCACTGGGCAGCGCGCCAACAAATTTTTTATATAGTTTTTTCTTTTCTGCATTACTTATTTTCTTCTATTTATTTTTGAGTAGTTTTTTATATAGTTTTTTCTTTTCTGCATTATTTATTTTCTTCTATTTATTTTTGAGTAATTTTTTTGTATAGTTTTTTATTTTCTGCATTATTTATTTTCTTCTATTTATTTTCTTCTGGAAATTGAATGCTGCATACTGAACAATTAGGTAAATGACCGAAAAACAACAAATGATGTCAGAACATGTTGGAAATTGATGACATCGCTTTAAATGCTGGATACTGAACACAAAAGAAGTCCGGAGTTCAAATAAGTTTAAAAAACATTGAAGTGGCCATGTAACAGATGAGTTCTCGTCCGAAACCCTGATACTCGGAAAGAGTATGTCCAGTTTGTACACGAAGTGCGTCCAGTTTTTCCCGTGACCCTCTCTACTCTTTCGCGCATGCTATGCGGGTGATATGATGATACCATGCCAAGTTTCAACATTTTCAGGATTCATTTTGTAGTGATTTTCAATTTCACGGTCATTTAGCTCTCTAAACAATTAGGTAAATGACCAAAAAACAACAAATGATGTCAGAACATGTTGGAAATTGATGACGTCGCTTTAAATGCTGCATACTCACGGCTTATAAACCACTCATACTGCCTCTCTCTTGGCGAAGATCACAAGATAGTTTGGTTAAATTGCATTACTTGTAAGTCCAATTAACATGGATGCTTATGATGCAAGAGCAACAGCAAAAGTGAAAATTTGGCACAAATAGGTAGTTGTGTAACTAAAATAGGTAGGAGGAGAGATAGCTCTTATGTCACAAAAAAGAAGTTGTATCAAACCTTTTGTGTCGGATCTAGAACAAACCAATCGGTATCGCCATCATACAGCCCAACCGTGGCTCGTGATGCATATATATGCATATCAAATGCAGGGTTGGATGTATGATGGCGAATCCGAATGATTTGTATTCAGTCGATGAACTGGTAGATGTATGCAGTCGATGAACTGGTAGATGTATGTAGTCGATGAACTGAAAGACTTATGCAGGGAAGGCGAGAGGTGGGCTATATATAGGGTCGTCTGGCTCATAAAGTGATTGTGGTAGTTTCGATCCAACGACTCACATGAGCTAGGAAGAAACACACCCTTGATCCAACGACTCGCAAGAGCTAGAAAGAAACACACAATCCGTGTGATTCTTCCTGATTGGTGGGATGCACATTAGTACCCACTCTGGGCTTCGGTGAAAGTTGTAGAGGGGCTAGGGTTTCGCCATAGAGGGGCTCCGGAGCATCGGGATGGCACGAAAAGCTAGGAGTTGGCATACCATGTGTTTAAAAGTGCTCTTAGGGTGGTACATGCCAAATATTCACTCACTCCTTGTGTAGGATCTTCACCGGCATCGGTTCCTCACTCTGAGTCTAAGTACTTATAGGCTGAAAGTACCATAACCGACGAACATGAGGGAATCTTGTGTAGAGGTGGTTCATGCCATTGTTTTGGGACTTCCTAGGGACCACCCTAACAAAACCAAGCAAAGAGTTGCACATTAGTACCCACTCCGGACTCCGAAACCCTGATACTCGGAAAGAGTTTGTCCAGTTTGTACACGAAGTGCGTCCAGTTTTTGCCGTGACCCTCTCTACTCTTTCGCGCATGCTATGCGGGTGATATGATGATACCATGCCAAGTTTCAACATTTTCAGGATTCATTTTGTAGTGATTTTCAATTTCACGGTCATTTAGCTCTCTAAACAATTAGGTAAATGACCGAAAAACAACAAATGATGTCAGAACATGTTGGAAATTGATGACGTCGCTTTAAATGCCGCATATTGAACACAAAAGAAGTCCGGAGTTTAAATAAGTTATTAAAAATAAAAAAGAGGTGCAATGCTGGTTAATTTGCTTCAAGCCATTCGGAATAGTGTAGACTGCACTGCACATAGCTCAGTGCAATCTATGCTATTCCGCAAGGCTTGAAGCTAATCAACATGTAGGTGAGCATTGCAACTCTTCGTCATTGTCTGTGCACTCACGGCTTATAAACTGCTCATACTGCCTCTCTCTTGGCGAGGTGGGACTAAAAACAGCTTGCCATAACCTCATTAGTACCGGTTCGTGGTACGAACCGGCACTAAATGGTGATGGTGGGGCCATAGCCTGACCGCAGGCTGACACAGCCTCTTTAGTACCGGTTCGTGGCATGAACCGGTACTAAAGGTTCGCCACGAACCGGTACTATTGATCGCCGCCATGAACCGGCACTAATGTACACATTAGTGCCGGCTCTAATTCAAACCGGCACTAATGTGCTTCACCTTTGACCCTTTTTCTACTAGTGGTAGGAATTTTTTGAAATTACTGTGTTACCCAACAGTGGCATCCGAGCCAGGTCTATGCGTAGATGTTATATGCACGAGTAGAACACAAAGGAGTTGTTGGCGTGGGCATATACATATTGCTTGCCGTCACTAGTTGATTCTTGATTCAGCGGTATTGTTGGATGAAGCGGCCCAGACCGACATTACGCGTACGCTCACGCGAGACTGGTTCTACCGACGTGCTGTGCACATACGTGGCTAGTGGGTGTCCGTTTCTCCAACTTTAGTTGAATCAGATTCAATGAACAGGTACTTTCTGAAGATCAAAAAGCAATCACTATACAGCGTTGTGGTTTTTGATGTGTAGGTAAGAACGGTTCTTGCTCAGCCCGTAGCAGCCACGTAAAACTTGCAACAACAAAGTAGAGGACGTCTACCTTGTTTTTGCAGGGCATGTTGTGATGTGATATGGTCAAGACATGATGCTAAATTTTATTGTATGAGATGATCATGTTTTGTAACAGAGTTATCGGCAACTGGCAGGAGCCATATGGTTGTTGCTTTATTGTATGAAATGCAATCGCCATGTAATTGCTTTACTTTATCACTAAGCGGTAGGCGATAGTTGTAGAAGCAATAGTTAGCGAGACGAAAACGATGATTTGATGGAGATCAAGGTGTCAAGCCGGTGACGATGGTGATCATGACGGTGCTTTGGAGATGGAAATCAAAGGCACAAGATGATGGTGGCCATATCATATCACTTATATTGATTGCATGTGATGTTTATCCTTTATGCATCTTATTTTGCTTAGTTCGGCAGTAGCATTATAAGATGATCTCTCACTAAATTTCAAGGTATAAGTATTCTCCCTGAGTATGCACCGTTGCTACAGTTCATCGTGCCGAGACACCACACGTGATGATCGGGTGTGATAAGCTCTACGTTCACATACAATGGGTGCAAGCCAGTTTTGCACACGTGGAATACTCGGGTTAAACTTGACGAGCCTAGCATATGCAGATATGGCCTCAGAACACTGAGACCGAAAGTTCGAGCGTGAATCATATAGTAGATATGATCAACATGGTGATGTTCACCCTTGAAAACTACTCCATCTCACGTGATGATCGGACATGGTTTAGTTGATATGGGTCACGTGATCACTTAGATGATTAGGGGGATGTCTACCTAAGAGGGAGTTCTTAAGTAATATGATTAATTGAACTTTAATTTATCATGAACTTAGTACCTGATAGTATTTTGCATGTCTATGTTGTTGTCGATAGATGGCCTGTGCTGTTGTTTCTTTGAATTTTAATGCGTTCCTAGAGAAATCTAAGTTGAAAGATGATGGTAGCAACTACACGGACTAGGTCCGTAACTTGAGGGTTATCCTCATTGCTGCACAGAAGAATTACGTCCTGGAAACACCTTTAGGTGACAAACCCGCTGCAGAAGCAACACCAGATGTTATGAACGTCTGGCAGAGCAAACCTGATGACTACTCGATAGTTCAGTGTGCCATGCTTTACGGCTTAGAACCGGGACTTCAACGACGTTTTGAACGTCATGGAGCATATGAGATGTTCCAGGAGTTGAACTTAATATGTCAAGCAAATGCCCAGATTGAGAGATATGAAGTCTCCAATAAGTTCTACAACTGCAAAATGCAGGAGAATAGTTCTGTCAGTGAACATATACTCAGAATGTCTGGGTACCACAACCACTTGACTCAGTTGGGAGTTAATCTTCCTGATGATAGTGTCATTGACAGAGTTCTTCAATCACTGCCACCAAGCTACAAGAGCTTCGTGATGAACTATAATATGCAAGGGATGGATAAGACAATTCCCGAGCTCTTCGCAATGCTAAAGGCAGCAGAGGTAGAAATCAAGAAGGAACATCAAGTGTTGATGGTCAACAAGACCACCAGTTTCAAGAAAAAGGGTAAAGGGAAGAAGGGGAACTTCAAGAAGAATGGCAAGCAAGTTGCTGCTCAAGTGAAGAAGCCAAAGTCTGGACCTAAGCCTGAGATTGAGTGCTTCTATAGCAAAGGGACTGGTCACTGGAAGCGGAACTGCCCCAAGTATTTGGCGGAGAAGAAGGATGGCAAAGTGAAAGGTATATTTGATATACATGTTATTGATGTGTACCTTACTAATGCTGGCAGTAGCGCCTGGGTATTTGATACTGGTTCTCTTGCTATTATTTGCAACTCGAAACAGGGGCTACGGATTAAGCGAAGATTGGCTAAGGATGAGGTGACGATGCGCGTAGGAAGTGGTTCCAAAATCGATGTGATCGTCGTCGGCACGCTACCTCTACATCTACCTTCGGGATTAGTTTTAAACCTAAATAATTGTTATTTGGTGCCAGCGTTGAGCATGAACATTATATTTGGATCTTGTTTGATGCGAGACGGTTATTCATTTAAATCAGAGAATAATGGTTGTTCTATTTATATGAGTAATATCTTTTATGGTCATGCACCCTTGATGAGTGGTCTATTTTTACTAAATCTTGATAGTAGTGATACACATGTTCATAGTATTGAAGCTAATAGATATAAGTTTAATAATGATAGTGCAACTTATTTGTGGCACTGCCGTTTAGGTCATATTGGTGTAAAGCGCATGAAGAAACTCCATGCTGATGGGCTTTTGGAATCACTTGATTATGAATCACTAGATGCTTGCGAACCATGCCTCATGGGCAAGATGACTAAGACTCCGTTCTCTGGAACAATGGAGCAAGCAATAGACTTGTTGGAAATAATACATATTGATGTATGCGGTCCGATGAGTATTGATGCTCGCGGCGGGTATCGTTATTTTCTTACATTCACAGATGATTTGAGCAGATATGGATATATCTACTTGATGAAACATAAGTCTGAAACATTTGAAAAGTTCAAAGAATTTCAGAGTGAAGTGGAAAATCATCGTAACAAGAAAATTAAGTTTCTACGATCTGATCGTGGAGGAGAATATTTGAGTTATGAGTTTGTTCTTCATTTGAAACAATGCGGAATAGTTTTGCAACTCACGCCACCTGGAACACCACCACGTAATGGTGTGCCCGAATGTCGTAACCGCACTTTATTAGATATGGTGTGATCTATGATGTCTCTTACTGATTTACCGCTATCATTTTGGGGTTATGCTTTAGAGACAGCTGCATTCACATTAAATAGGGCACCATCGAAATCCGTTGAGACGACACCTTATGAACTGTGGTTTGGCAAGAAACCAAAGTTGTCGTTTCTTAAAGTTTGGGGCTGCGATGCTTATGTGAAAAAGCTTCAACCTGATAAGCTCGAACCCAAATCGGAGAAATGTGTAGGATACCCAAAGGAGACTGTTGGGTACACCTTCTATCACAGATCCGAAGGCAAGATATTTGTTGCTAAGAATGGATCCTTTCTAGAGGAGTTTCTCTTGAAGGAAGTGAGTGGGAGGAAAGTAGAACTTGATGTGGTAACTGTACCTGCTACCTTATTGGAAAGTAGTTCATCACATAAATCAGTTCCAGTGATTCCTACACCAGTAAGTGAGGAAGCTAATGATGATGATCATGAAATTCTGATCAAGTTTCTACCGAACCTCGTAGGTCTACCAGAGTAAGATCCGCACCAGAGTGGTACGGTAATCCTGTTCTGGAGGTCATGTTACTTGACCACGATGAACCTACGAACTATGAGGAAGCGATGATGAGCCAAGATTCCGCAAAATGGCTTGAGGCCATGAAATCTGAGATGGGATCCATGTATGAGAACAACGTGTGGACTTTGGTTGACTTGCCCGATGATCGGCAAGCCATAGAGAATAAATGGATCTTCAAGAAGACTGACGTTGACGGTAATGCTACTGTCTACAAAGCTCGACTTGTTGCAAAAGGTTTTCGACAAGTTCAAGGAGTTGATTATGATGAGACCTTCTCACCTATAGCGATGCTTAAGTCCGTCCGAATCATGTTAGCAATTGCCGCATTTTATGATTATGAAATTTGGCAAATGGATGTCAAAATTGCATTCCTTAATGGATATCTTAAAGAAGAGTTGTATATGATGCAACCAGAAGGTTTTGTTGATCCAAAATGTGCTAACAAAGTGTGCAAGCTCCAGCGATCCATCTATGGACTGGTACAAGCATCCTGGAGTTGGAATATACGCTTTGATGAGTTGATCAAAGCATATAGTTTTATACAGACTTGTGGTGAAGCATGTATTTACAAGAAAGTGAGTGGGAGCACTACAGCCTTTCTGATAAGTATATGTGAATGACATATTGTTGATCAGAAATAATGTAGAATTTTTCTAGAAAGCATAAAGGAGTGTTTGAAAGGAGTTTTTCAAAGAAAGACCTTGGTAAAGCTGCTTACATATTGAGCATCAAGATCTATAGAGATAGATCAAGACGCTTAATTGGACTTTCACAAAGCACATACCTTGATGAAGTTTTGAAGAAGTTCAAAATGGATCAAGCAAATAAAAGGTTCTTGCATGTGTTACAAGGTGTGAAGTTGAGTCAGACTCAATGCCCGACCACTGCAGAAGATAGAGAGAAAATGAAAGTCACTCCCTATGCTTCAGCCATAGGTTCTATCATGTAGGCAATGCTGTGTACCAGACCTGATGTGTGCCTTGCTATTAGTTTAGCAGGGAGCTACCAAAGTAATCCAGGAGTGGATCACTGGACATCGGTCAAGAACATCCTGAAATACCTGAAAAGGACTAAGGATATGTTTCTTGTTTATGGAGGTGACAAAGAGCTCACCGTAAACGGTTACGTCGATGCAAGCTTTGACACTGATCCAGATGACTCTAAGTCACAAACCGGATACGTATTTTTATTGAATGGTGGAGCTGTCAGTTGGTGCAGTTCCAAGTAGAGCGTCATGGCGGGATCTACATGTGAAGCGGGGTACATAGCTGCTCCGGAAGCAGCAAACGAAGGAGTCTGGATGAAGGAGTTCATATCCGATCTAGGTGTCATACCTAGTGCATCGGGTCCAATGAAAATCTTTTGTGACAATACTGGTGCAATTGCCTTAGCAAAGGAATCCAGATTTCACAAGAGAACCAAGCACATCAAGAGACGCTTCAATTCCATCCGCGATCAAGTCAAGGAGGGTGACATAGAGATTTGCAAGATACATACGGATCTGAATATTGCAGACCCATTGACTAAGCCTCTCTCACGAGCAAAACATGATCAGCACCAAGACTCCATGGGTGTTAGAATCATTACAATGTAATCTAGATTATTGACTCTAATGCAAGTGGGAGACTGAAGGAAATATGCCCTAGAGGCAATAATAAAGTTGTTATTTATATTTCCTTATATCAT